>NC_045445.1:60605935-60634090 GCF_002776525.5 Piliocolobus tephrosceles | reverse complement strand
AAAAAAAAAAAAAAAAAAGAAAAAGAAAAAAACAACTGTAGACAAAGATTAAGTAACTTGTCCAAAGTCACACAACCAGTGGTGGTGTAGCTGGGATTCAAATCCAAATATTTCATCTCCAGAGTCTACACTTTTAGCCAGCACACTAAATATAAACTATGCCTAGTTTTTAAAAATATTGAAAAAAAATTTACAGTAGAAACTGGACAAGAGTAAAGGAGAATATTGTATTTTAAGAGAATATGTAACTTAAAGAGTACAAGGAGAAAAGTTGAAAAGAAAAATGAAAGGAACAGAAATTATAAAAGCAATTCAACACATTTTTGAAGTACAGTCATGCATTGCTTAATGTCAGGATATGTTCTGATAATTGTGCCTTTAGGCAATTTTGTCATTGTGTGAACACCATAGAGCATACTTACACAAGCCTATATGATATCGCCTACTACACATACAGGCTATAAGGTATAACCTTTTGCTCCTAAGCTACAAACCTGTGCAGCATGTTCCAGTATTGAGTATTGTAGGTCATTGTAACATGATAGTGAATATTTATATATCTAAACATAGAAAAGTTACAGTAAAAATACAGTATTATAATCTTATTGGACCACCGTTTATATATGTGGTCCCTTGTTACCCGAAATAATGTAATGGGGGGGTGACTATATTATGTATGAACCTGCAAGTGTTGTAAGTACAAAGGATAATTCAGTGAAAAATAGACAAGGAAAACATGGAGGTACCAGAAGTTACGGAATAAATCTGAATTTTCTGATTGCGTCAAGTTTTCTTTGGATTATAAAAGATTATTATTTCACTTCAAAGCACTTCACCGTTCAGCACCTAAGAGTTAAGCCCTTTAATATGAATCTACGCCACCTTGAATAAGAATATTTTTCAGCCTATCTGTAGAAAGAGGGCATGGCTCTGAATTCAGCAACTATGCACAGCTGAACTGAAGGTATGTGTAGCAGCTCTATCTCAGAATTCATTCTCATTACTGGCAAATATCTGTTCATGCTTGTTGTGTTTCTCTAACTAGACAGAGTTGCTCACTAATACTGATGACTTAAGTTTTCTACTTATTTTCTTATCTATTTCCAATAATTGATTCTAGAATTCCGATTATTTTACACATCTAAAGGAAAAGAATAGTGTCATAAAAGACTCAAGCAATATTTGCATATTTTATTTCTCCCAGTTACTAAATGATATATGATATGACTTTTAAAATAAAAAACACATTAGTGATAACAACTTACTATTGTTTACAACTAACCCTAAATGGTTACAGAAAAGGTCTGGCATATTTAGCAAGAAGCTCGCATATACTGCCTGTTTCTGAGAGGAGTAGCTGCACGAAATGTTGATGCAATTCCCAGTATTGCAGTGTAGGTAAATATGAGAGTACATTTCTGTACAAATCTAATTAACTCTAAATTTGTTTTTTAAATTGAGAAAATACATAGAAACCCCAGGTCAAAAAATGGATTCGATCAAAAGATAATAAAATTCATGTAGTATAGTAACTTTAATTATTTATGGGAGTTCAGTTCAGACCCAATTTAATCTTCGAAACCTTAAGGATTTACCCTTATTTTTAATAGAAAAATTATATCTCTCTAATGAAAGGTGAAAATTGTGATTTGTGTAATTTATGTATTATGTTACGGCATAACTTGCATGAGCAATTGCTATTATATAATTATGCAATTTATGATTTTAAAAATAATTGATACATGTGTTTCTTCACTTACAGAGACCCTCTTCTGATGAATGAGAGGGAGGCAGTCTTTCATTTACATGCAACAAAAAAGGAATAGATAGAGCCCATAAAAAACCCAAAAACTTCACGACCTAATCAGTTTCCTTTATCTTGAGTCAGTTTCGTCTTGTCTAATTAGCTACACTTTTGTTAGAGACAATGATACACGTGAATTATCATGTTTCCTCCATACAATTCCTCTTCTGTGTGTGTAATGTCCTTCATCTCTCCGATTTCTGAATTTCTGTAGTTCTATCCATTTATTTGAACAAATGAGGCAATTATTGCATTTTAATTAGAATTAATTATGAGTCTAATATTTTCATACCCACTTTTCCTGCCATAAAATGCTCATGCAAACCCCAGGATTTTCAACTTCCCAAGGGAAATAGCCTTTATTTTATTTATTTTATTTTATTTTATTATTAAACAAGTAAATTATAGAAGTCGAATTTAGCAAATAATTACAGTTTATGCAAACATTCCAAAATGTTTGTTTTTCTGTCTTTATAACATACAACTATTTCAAACCCACTATCCAAATTGATTGTGAAAAAGAGCCACCTACAGAGAAGTTTTACAGACTTTGCAAAACTTCCTGGACCACTACTCCACTGTATGTTCCTTAGCAGTTCCTGGGCCAAATGCATTGTTGATGTTGTGATTTGTCTCCGCTGCCTTACAACCCATTTTGAACTTGAATAAGAAATTGAATAACAAAATCGCTCAAATTTGTTTTTAGTCTAACATCATTTCCATAGTCTAAAATAAAATAAACAGCAAATAATGTCATTAGCAAAAATAATCATAATAAAGCGAGTAATGTGCATTAAAATGGTGTATAACATAACCACATTTATTTAAAATTGTATTCCAATATCAAACGGCAAATTTCAACATTGCAAAAGTTGCAATTACTTTTGTACTCATGTGTTGGGGGCACGGTGATAAACTATTCAATTCTCAGGACACAATTGCTAAGTTTAATGAACTTCAACATTTTCTTCCATTCTTGTTTCACTTGTCTCATGATCCACATTTCAGAGAGACTCCAAATGACTGAGCTTATCTCTCTTATCCACCCCATTTCTATTTTCATTACAATGCAATAAGAAGTTTGGAAAAAGGATTATTTCTTTTTAATTTCCCAATACTAAGTTTCTATAATTCAGTAAAAGTAAATTAAGTCAGGAAAAATCTAAACACAAAAAAATCAAAATCACCAGAATTCTCTTACATTTTTATGCTGATATCATACACTATCCCTCCAGCAATTTGTATCAGATCATTTGATGTGATTTCCCTATTTAGCATCAGTACTCTGGAGGAATCAGATTGTAGAAGCATCTCTAAAGTCATCAGAGGTGTCTCAGAAGCCTGAAGAAAAGGAAAAGAACTAGTGCTTGGACTGCAGATGCCTCACTCCACTTCAACCAAAGTCTCATCTCTTTCATTTGTTTATTTAACAGAGTTTTATTACCAAAAGCGTGTTTGAAAACCGCTGATCGAAGGCCCCATATAAATAGTTAATATTGTAACTAAATTCCCTTAAATCTATGTAGTGCTATCTGATTTCTTATGGAAAATGAGAACTAAAATTTTGGAAAATTTGGCAGCCATAACGTTTGATACGTGGTAAACCTCTTTGAATTCCTAATTTATTTTTCTCTAGCTATCCTTAACACCAGAAACTATGTGACCATTTACATCAATTCTCATTGCTCACTACTGTTCCATTCCTTCTCAGGGATCTAATAGAGAAAAATGGGGCTGTTTATGTCTTTAACAGGTAACTAATTGGAAAAATCTTGTAAAAATTAACACTATAAATTTAAAGGTGAACTAAGACAAAAGTAAATCAATGCCTTGTACAGTAAATAAACTTATTTGATCTTCCCTAGACTTTAAAAAAATTTGATGAAAAATTACACATATGATCTAATGTCCATCACAAATAACAATTCCGGGAAAGCCACAGACATTTAAAAATTCTTGAACTACTTACTTTTATGACTAATGTTTTGATCATCTTATTTGCCTGCTTTGATTGCTTTTTTCAAACCAAAATATAATTTTTCCAAGAAAGTAATTTTCTGAAAAAAAGAAAGTTTCACAATAATTCTGAAAATGTTCCATATTATTTTGATACATTACCTGGTTTTCCATTTTAACTATTTACTATTGTTTCTAATAGAGTAATACAGTTAAACTAGAAATTGTTTCGAAATTTAGAAAAATAACTGTAGTAACCTGATAAATACTAACATATAGTTTAAAGAGTTGGCATTATAGGAAGTGCATTGGTGAAGATGAAGCCTATTCTAAATGGTCCAAACTTGAGAGACAATATTAGAAATCGCCTTTTCTTGTTGGGATCATTAATCTTCTTTTAGCATTAAGGGCTACCTAGTAATGAAATAATTCTTAACAAAGCAAATAAGCACAACAGTTATTCTCAACACTGTTTTAGGCTTCCCACTAATAAAAACAGCAATATCGAGAAGTAAATGAAGGAGGGTAGAGCATAATGTTGGAATAGAAGCTTTCATCATTCTTCCCCCATGCAGGAACACCACATTTTAAAAACTATCTGCACACAGAAAAGCACTGTCACAAGAACCAAAATTCATGTGAGCAATCACAGTACCTGGTTGTAACTTCATATCACAGAAAAAAAGGCACTGAAGAGGGTAGGAAAGAGAGTCGTGAATCACTGACACTACCCCTCCTCCATCCCTGGCAGAGACCATCCAGCACAAAGAGTCTGTGCACTTTGAAGAGACAGAGTGCAGTGACTGGGGGACTTTACATTGAATTCAGTGCTGCCCTATGAGAGCACAGAGAGAAGCTGTGCTGGGCTCAGTCAGCAACTGAGCATAGAGGGAGCATTTGGACCTGACCTAGCCTGAAGGGTATCACCTATGTCAGTGGTTAAAACTTGAGTTTGTTGACAAGCCTTATCACTGCAGGCCAAAGTACTCTGGGGTCCTAAGTAAACTTGAGAGACAGTCTAGGACACAAGGGTTGCAATTCCTAAGCAACTTTTTGTGCTGGTCTGGGCTCAGAGCCAGAGGACTAGGGTGGCATGTGACCTAGGGAGAGACCAACTGGCACGACTAAGGAAGGCTTTGCCACCTCTCCCCCAGCCCCAGGCTGTGCAGCTCACAGCATCAAAAATGACTTATTTCTTCTGCTTAAAGAGAAAAGAGCAAAGACTAAAGAGGACTTCATCTTGCAACTTGGATGGCAGCTCAGCTTCAGTAGAACAGGGCACCAGAGTCATGAGGCCCTATAGTCCAGATAATATTTTCAGACAAATGTTGAGCCAAAAGGAAACACACTGCCCTGAAAGGAAGGGCATAGTCCTGGCAGGATTCATTATCTGATGACTAAAGAGCCCTTGGGCTCTGAATAACCAGCAGTAATATCAAGGTAATATGCTGTGGACCTTGGGCTCTGAGATGTGCTGACTATAGGTGTGACTCAGCACATCCCCAGCTGTGTTGGATATGGTGAAAGACTCCTTCTCTTTGAGAAAAACATAGGGAAAAGTAAAGGCAACTCTGTTTTGCACCTTAGGTACCAGCTCAGCCACAGTGGCCAGAGTGACAATCAGACTCTTGGGATCCCTGAGTACCGGCCTAGGCTCTTGGGCAGCATCTCTGGACCTGCCCTAGGCCAGAGGGGAGCCCACTGACCTGAAGGGTGAGTCCCAGGCCTGACAGCATTCACAACAAACTAAATGAAGAGCCCTTGGGCTTTAAGGGAACACTGGCAGTGACTTGGAAGAATCCCCCTATGGGCCAGTGGTGGTGGTGGCCACAGAGAGAATGTCCTCTGTTTGTGAAAAGGGGAGGGAAGAGCAGGAAGAACTTTTTATTGTGGTTTCAGTTCCAGCACAGCCACAGAATAATAGAACATCAGGCATACTTCTAAGTTTTTTGACTCCAATTTCTGGCTCCCAAACAGCATCTCTGGAACCACCTGGGGTTTGGGGGAGCTCATTGCCCTGAACAGTCATAAACCTGGCTGACATCATTGTCTTCTGATCATAGAGCCCTCGAACCTTGCGTGAACATCGGTGGTAGCCAGTTAGTGGTTACAACAGGTCTTGGGTGAGACCCAGTGTTGTGCTGGCTTCAGGTCTGACCCAGTGCTGTTCCAATGGTGGGGGCCACAGAGGTGCTTGCATCACCACACCCCAAGTTCCAGGAAGCTCAGCACAGATAAATAAACTCCACTTGTTTGGGGGAAGGTAAGAAGAAAAACAAACAAGCAGACAAACAAACAAGAGTCTCTGCATTGTAATCTAGAGAATTCTTCCAGGTGTTATCCAAGACAATGAAAACAGTACCTCTACAAGTCTGCAAAAACCATAGCGATATTAGACTTGGGGCCCAAGTCCCTTCAAATACCTGGAAAGACTTCTCCAGAAAGACAGGCGCAAACAAGCCCTGACTCTGAAGGCTACAATAAATACCTAACTCTTCAATGCCCAGACTCTGACAACCATCTAAAAGCATCAGGATTACCCAGGAAAACTTGATCTCAGCAAATGAACAAAATAAGGCACCAGAGACTAATCCTAGAGAAACAGATACATGTTCAATTTTCTTTTTTTTTTTTTTTTGAGACGGAGTCTCGCTCTGTCACCCAGGCTGGAGTGCAGTGGCATGATCTCGGCTCACTGCAAGCTCCACCTCCCAGGTTTACGCCATTCTCCTGCCTCAGCCTCCTGAGTAGCGGGGACTACCGGCGCCCGCCACCTCGCCCAGCTAGTTTTTTTTTATTTTTTTAATAGAGACTGGTTTTCACCGTGTTGGCCAGGATGGTCTCGATCTCCTGACCTTGTGATCCACCCGTCTTGGCCTCCCAAAGTGCTGGGATTACAGGCTTAAGCCACCGTGCCCAGCCTCAATTTTCAAATGGAAAACTCAAAATATCTGCTTTGAGAAAATGCAATGAAATGTAAGATAACAGAAGAATTTCATAATTCTATCAAATATATTTAACAATGAGATTAAAATAATTAAAACAAATAAGGCACACATTCTATAATTCAAAAATGCAATTTACTTACTGAAAAATGCCTCAGAGTCCCAATAGCTGGATTAGTCAAGCAGAGGAAAGAATTAGTGATCTTGAAGGCAGGCTATTTAAAAATATATACTCAGGAGACAAGAAAAATAATTAAAACTAATAAATAAAGCACACCTACAAGATTGAGAAAATAGCCTCAAAAGGGCAAATCTAAGAATGATTGGCCTAAAATAAAAGGTAGATGAAATATGGGGTAGAAGGGTTATTCCAAGAAATATTACTAGAGAACCTTTCAAACCTAGAGAAAGATATCAACATTGAAGTACAAAAAGGTTATAGAACACTAAGCCAAATTAACCCAAAGAGGACTATCTTCAGACAGCTAATAATCAAACTGCTAAAGTTCAAGGATAAAGAAATGATGCTAAAAACATCAAAAAAAAAAAAATGAAACAAATAACATATAATGAATCTCCAATACATGTGGCAGCAGACTTTTCAGTGAAAACTTTATAGGCCAGGAGAGAGTGGCATGACATATTTAAAGTACCAGAAGGGGGATAAAAAGACTTTTACCCTAGAATTCTTTATGCAGTAAAAATATCCTTCAAGTATGAAGGAGAAATCAAGAACTACACAGACAAACAAAAGCTGAGGGATTTTATCAACACCAGATTTGTCCTACAATAAATGCTAAAGATAGTTTCTCAATCTGAAAGAAAACGATGCTGATGAGCAAGAGGAAATCATCTGAAGATACAAAACTCAGTGGTGGCCAGGCATGGTGACCCACACCTATTATCCCAGCCCTTTGGGAGCTTGAGGTGGGTGGATTGCTTGAGCCCAGGAGTTTGAGACTAGCCTGAGCAACATGGTGAAATCCTGTCTTTACATAAAAACACAAAAATTAGCCAGTGTAGTGGCACATGTCAGTAGTCCCAGCAACTCAGGAGGCTGAGGTGGGAGAATCACTTGAGCCCAGAAATTTGAGGCCACAGTGATCTGTGACTGCACGACTGCACTCCAGACTGGATGGTAGAGTGAGACCCAGTCTCAAAACAAGCAAAGTCACTGGTAACAGTAAGCACACACACAAAAAAACACAGAACATTATAAAACTGTAATTATTCTTTGCAAACTACTACTATCTTAGGAAGAAAGATAAAATGATAATCCAATCAAAAATAATAACTACAACAACTTTTCAGGACAAAGACTGTATAATGAGACAAAGAAACATTGAAAAGTTAAAAATTAGGAGGATTAAGTTAAAGTATAGATTTTTTATTAGTTTTCTTTTTGTGTTTGTTTATGTAATCAGTGTTAACTTGTCATCAGTTTAAGATAATGGATTATAAGATCGAATTTGCAAGTCATACAGTACTCTCTAATCAAAAAACATATGAAAAATACAGAAAAAATAAAAAGCAAGAAATTAAATCATACCACCTGAGTAAATCACCTTCACAAAAAGAAAGACAGAAAGGAAAAGAAGATCAAAAAACAACCAGGAAACAAACAACAAAATAGCAGGAGTAAGTCACTGCTTATCAATGATAACTATGAATGTAAATGGAATAAACTCCCCAATGAAAATACTTAGAGAGGCCGAATAAATGAAAAAAAAAAAAAAAAAAAAAGACTCAATGATCTGTTGCCTACAAGGAAAACTCTTCATCTATGAAGATACATATCCAATGAAAATAAAGGGATGGAAAAAGATATTCTATGCCAATGGAAATGAGAAATGAGCAAGAGTATATACTTATATCAGAAAAAATAGATTTCAAAACTGTAAGTGACAAAGAAAGCTACTAAATACTAATAAAGGAATCAATTCAGCAAGAGGATATAATAATTGTAAATATATTTGCACCCATCACTGGAGCACCCAGATATATAAAGCAAATATTACTGAAGCTGAAGAGAGAGACAGACCTCAGTACAATAATAGCTGAAGACTTCAACACCCAACACTCAGCATCAGTTCATCCAGATGGAAATTCACTACAGATGAAATGGACCTAATAGATATTTTCAGAATATTTTACTCAAAGGCTGCAAAAGACACCTTCTTCTTTTCATCACATGAATCTTTCTCAAGAATAGACCACATATTATGTAACAAAATCAGTCTCAAAACATTTAAAAAATGGTACAAGAAATATTGCTGAGGATGTGGAGAAAAGAAAATCTTTCTACACCATTGGTGGGAATGTAAATTAGCATAACCACTACGGAGAATAGTTCAGAGGTTACTCAAACAAGTAAAAATAGAGCTGTCATATGATTCAGCAATCCCACTGCTGTGTTTATACACAAAAGAAGAGAAATCAGTACAGCAAAGAGATATCTTCCCTCCTATGATTGTTGTGATACTGTTCCAATAGGCAAAATTTGAAAGCAACCTAAGTGTCTATTATAAGATGAATGGTCGCCATTCTAGCTGGTGTGAGATGGTATCTCATTGTGGTTTTGATTTGCATTTCTCTAATGACAAGTGATGATGAGCTTTTTTTTTCATATGTAGATTGACTGCATAAATGTCTTCTTTTGAGAAGTGTCTGCTGTTATCCTTCACCCACTCACCCACTTTTTGATGGAGTTGTTTGTTTTTTTCCTGTAAATGTGTTTAAGTTCCTTGTAGATTTTGGATATTAGCTCTTTGTCAGATGGATAGATATTCTCTCATTCTGAAAAAATTTTCTCCCATTCTGTAGGTTGCCTGTTCACTCTGATGATAGCTTCTTTTGCTGTGCAGAAGCTCTTTAGTTTAATTGGATCCCATTCATCTATTTTGGCTTTTGTTGCCATTGCTTTTGGTGTTTTAATCATGAAGTATTTGCACATGCCTATGTCCTGAATGATATTGCCTAGGTTTTCTTCTAGGGTTTTTATGGTTTTAGATCTTACATTTAAGTCTTTAATTCATCTTGAGTCAATTTTTGAATAAGATGTAAGGAAGTGGTCCAGTTTCAGTTTTCTGCACGTGGCTAGCCAATTTTCCCAACACCATTTATTAAATAGGGAATCCTTTCCCCGTTGCTTGTTTTTCTGAGGTTTATCAAAGATTAGATGGCTGTAGATGTGTGGCATTATTTCGGAGGCCTCTGTTCTGTTCCATTCGTCTATGTATCTGTTTTGGTACCAGTACCATGCTGTTTTGGTTACTATAGCCTTGTAATATAGTTTGAGGTTAGGTAGTGTGATGCCTCCAGCATTGTTCTTTTTACTTAGGATTGATTGTCTTGGCTATGCGGCCTCTTTTTTGGTTCCAAATGAAATTTAAAGTCATTTTTTCCAATTCTGTGAAGAAAGTCAATGATAGCTTGATGAGGTTAGCATTGAATCTATGCATTACTTTGGGCAGTATGGCCATTTTCACAATATTGATTCTTTCTAACCATGAGCATGGAATGTTTTTCCATTTATTTGTGTCCTCTCTTATTTCCTTGAACAGTGGTTTGTAGTTCTCCTTGAAGAGGTCCTTCACATCCCTTCTAAGTTATATTCTTAGGTATTTTATTATCTTTGCAGTAATTATGAATGGGAGTTCAGTCATGATTTGGCTCTCTGTTTATCTATTATTGTTTTATAGGAATGTTTGTGATTTTTACACACTGATTTTGTATCCTGAGGTTTTGCAGAAGTTGTTTGTCAGCTTAACAAGATTTTGGGCTGAGACAATGGGGTTTTCTAAGTATACAACTATGTCATCTGCAAACAGAGACCATTTAGCTTTCTCTCTTTCCCTTTGAATACCCTTTATTTCTTTCTCTTGCCTCATTGCACTGGCCAGAACTTCCAATACTATGTTGAATAGGAATGGTGAGAGAGGGCATCCTTGTCTTGTGCCGGTTTTCAAAGGGAATGTTTCCAGTTTTTGCCCATTCAGTATGATATTGGTTGTGGGTTTGTCATAAATAGTTCTTATTATTTTGAGATATGTTCCATCAATATCTAGTTTATTGAGAGTTTTCAGCCTGAAGAGCTGTTGAATTTTGTCGAAGGCCTTTTCTGCATCTATTGAGATAATTGTGTGGTTTTCATCATTTGTCTTGTTTATGTGATGGATTACACTTATTGATTTGCATATATTGAACCAGCCTTGCATCCCAGGGATGAAGCTGACTTGATCGTGGTGGATAAACTTTTTGATGTGCTGCTGAATTTGGTTTGCCAGTATTTTATTGGGGATGTTTTGCATCACTGTTCATCAGAGATATTGGCCTGAAATTTTCTTTCTTTTTGTTGTGTCTCTGCCAGATTTTGGTGTCAGCATGGTGCTGGCCTCATAAGATGGGTTAGGGAGGCGTCTCTATTTTTCTATTGTTTGGAATACTTTCAGAAAAGATGGTACCAGCTCCTCTTTGTACCTCTGGTGGAATTCGGCTGTGAATGCAACTGGTCCTGGGCTTCTTTTTGGTTGGAGGGCTATTAATTATTGCCTCAATTTCAGAACTTGTTATTGGTCTATTTTGGTCTATTCCAGGAGATGCTGGAGATAATGTGAAGAAATAGGAATGTTTTTACACTGTTGGTGGGAGTGTAAATTAGTTTAACCATTGTGGAAGGCAGTGTGGTGATTCCTCAAGGATCTAGAACCAGAAATACCATTTGACCTAGCAATCCCATTACTGGGTATATACTGAAAGGATTATAAATCATTCAACTATAAAGACACATGCACACGTATGTTTATTGTAGCACTATTCACAATAGCAAAGACTTAGAACCAACCCAAATGCCCATCAATAATAGACTGGATTAAGAAAATGTGGCACATATATGCAATAGAATACTATGCAGCCATAAAAGGGATGAGCTCACGTCCTTTGTAGGGACATGGATGAAGCTGGAAACCATCATTCTCAGCAAACTAACACAGGAACAGAAAACCAAACACTACATCTTCTCACTCATAAGTGGAAGTTGAACAATGAGAACATGTGGACACAGGGAGGGGAATATCATACACTGGGGCCTGTCAGGGGGTGAGGGTTAGGGGAGGGATAGCATTAGGAGAAATACCTAAAGTAGATGACGGGTTGATGGGTGCAACAAACCACCATGGTACATGTATACCTGTATAACAAACCTGCACATTCTGCACATGTATGCCAGAACTTTATATATATGTGTGTGTGTGTGTGTATATATATATGTGTGTGTGTGTGTGTATAAAGATGAGTGGATGAAGAAAATGTGATACTTTTATTCAGCCATAAAAATGAATGCGATTCTGTCATTTTTAACAGCATGGGTGGAGCTGAAGATTATTATGTTAAGTGAAATAAGCCAGACACAGAAAGACCAACATCACATATTCTCACTTGTTTGTGTGAGATTTATAAATCAAAACAATTGAACTCATGGAAACAGAGAGTAGAAGGACTGTTACCAAAGGCTGAGAAAGTAGTTTGGGAAGGAGTGAGGTAAGGATGGTTAATGGGTAGCAAAAATACTTAGAAAGAATGAATAAGAAGTAGTATTTGATATCACAGCATTGTGACTATAGTCAAAATAATTCAATTGTACATTTTAAAATAAGTAAGAGTATGTATTAATAACACAAAGGATAAATGCTTGTGGAGATGGGTACCCCATTTTCCATGATGTTATTGTTACTCATTGCATGCCTGTATCAAAGTACCTCACGTACCCCATAAATACATACACCTACTATGTACACATACACATTAAAAAATACTATTTTAAAAAGTGAACGACATTTAATAACACCTCATCTTATTACTAAGAGTTTTCAAATTACTGCAAAGTATGCTTTACATTTATAAAAATACCTTGACCCATATTCTAAGGGGTAAAAAGCCTTTACTTTAAAGTTATGCACAGCAGTGTTGTGTTTTAAAATACTTTTCAGTATAAGATGTGACAAAAAATTATGTTGCAACAAAATCTCATGGAAATTTTGAGATCTTATATATATATTTAAAAAAGCAAGTGGTTCAATTAACACTCTTCAAAAAATTAAGAAAACTTTTTTCAGAAATGGAAGAAACTGTTAAGGTTTTTTTTTTTTTTTTTTTTCTTGTCCTGAGTCATTTTAATAAACATAGTTATTAACAGTGTCTGGTATAACACTACTGTTTTCTCAGATGCAGTAAACAGAAGCAAAGACATTTCTACTCACCATGCTTCATCATATCACAGAGGCTTTGTGTCCATTCGTCTGTCTTGATTGAAATGTTCTTTCCTTGACTGTTATCCTTTTAAAATTATATTCTTATCTCACCTGTTAGCTCAAGTGACAGAGCTAAAACTGAGTTCTCAACTCAAGTGACTGAAAACATATCATTTAATTATTTATTCTTTCTCTCTTTTTCTATTTGCTTCTTGGAGAAATGATAGGTTGGATAACATATTTGAACATAAGGATGAGAGCATTATCGTATCTGAGGAGGACAGAGCAGTAAGCTGACAGGAATCTGAATCTCTAAGAATATCCTGGAGCAAAGCTACCATATCAGTTCTAGGTGGTCTTCTTTTAGATTTTTATGTGACAGAGAATATTTATCTTGTTTAATTAACTGTTCTTATGATTATCTCTTACTTTCAGTTAAATCTAGCCCTAACTGATAAGCCACCATTATAGACTTTGATAACATAATTCATCACATCTTTGAGAAACTTACCTAGTTTTTAACTGTGTTAAGTATGAGCGATTAGCTATTTGGTTAATATTAGGTCCCCACCCTCACCAGATAGTAAGTTTCATGAAGGCAAAAATTATATTCACCATTGAACTCCAATCACCATAGCAGAGTGCAAGTTAAATATCTTGGAAAAAAAAGAAAGTAATTAGGAAAGAAGGAAAGAAGGAAAACAAAAGAGGAGGGAGAGTGGGTTGAAAAACTTGTTACAGATAAGTTTATATTTATCTTCTATACAGTCTTCCTTCTTTCTTTTTCTAAATGATGTAGTACCTTTTAAAGGTACTCTATGCCTTCAAGTTCTGTTTACTTTTGAACACTTTTCAGCTGATGATCTAATAAATCTATTATTACCATGAGTCTTCATAGAGGCATTTATGTTTTAACAAGCATGAAAGTTATAAGTAGAAGAACAGTGTTAAGTGGAAGGATTCAACTATTGGTGATGGGATATTCTGTAGAAGCCGATCCAGAGAAAATTGTTGAAACATCACGTTTCTTCTTCAGAAAGTTTTATTTCAAATTGTTTATATAGATATTCTCAAAATGCTATCTTCCACACAATGGATATTGTGGTTAGCCATTAGTTTCTCGATATGCATACATGCTTTATTTTGAAAACACTGCCATATTATATTACTGTAATAGCTTCAGCAAAACAAACAAAAAACCCATAACCTATGACCAATAACTGTATTTTAGAAAAAAATGATAATAATAAAAATGGTGAAATTGGAGATACAAAAGATCTTTGACTAGTTTCTAACTGCAGGATAAAACCTCTAGACCCACCTGGGGCCTGAAGGAACTTGGACCCAGAAGGGAAACATACAGGCCAGGTTGGCTTTGCTACCTGCTTATTGTAGAGCCCCAGGGCCTTAAGTGAACACAGACAGTAGCCAGGGAGTAGTTATAGCAAGGCTTTTGTGAGATCCAGTACTGTGCTGGCTTCAAATCTGACCCACTGCAGTCACAGAGGTGGTGGCCACAGGGAACTTGTCCTAGATCATCAGGCAGTACCTCTATGAGTTTGCAAGAGCCACAACATTACTGGACTTTGGATGCCCCCTAAAGTAGGTACAACTTAGACCACAGCACCCAAGTCTTTTCAAATGTCTGAAAAGCCTTCCCAGGAAGAATGGGGAAAAACTATACCAGACAGTGATGACTACAATAAATATCTAACTATTCAATGCCCAGATACAGATGAACATCTAGAAGTATCAAGACAATTCAGGAAAACATGACCTCACCAAATGAACTAAGTAAGACTCCAGAAATCAATCCTAGAGAAACACAGATATATGAACTTTGAGACAGAAAATTCAAAATGCCTGAATTGAGGATACCAAAAACTTCTCAAGATAACACAGAAAAGATATTCTGAATTACATCACATACCTTTAGCAAAGAGATTTAAATAATTTTAAAATTAAAGCAGGAATTCTGAAGCTAAAAAATTTAATTGGCATACTAAAGAATGCGTGAGTCTTTTAGTAGCATAACGGATCAAGCAGAAGAAAGAATTAGTCAGCTTGAAGACAGAGTATTTGAAAATATATAGTCAGAGGAGAAAAAATACAATAAAAAATGCATACAGGATCTAGAAAATAGCCTCAAAAGGGCAAATCTAGGAGTTATTGGCCCTAAAGAGGAGGTAGAGAAAGAGATAGGGGAAGAGAGTTTATTCAAAGTGAGAATAACAGAAAACTTTGCAAACTGAGAGAAAAATATCAAGTCTAAGTACAAGAAGGTTATAGAAGACCAAGCAGATTTAACACAAAGAAGACTACCTCAAGGCATTTAAAAATAAAAACTTCCAAAGATCAAAGATCAAGAAAATATCCTAAAAGTTGTAAGAAAAAATAAACAAACAACACACAAGGGAGCTTCAATACATCTGGCAGCAGACTTTTTAGTAGAAATCTTACAGGACAGGAGAGAGTGGCATGACATAGTCAGTGTGCTGAAAAAGAAATCTTTTAACATAGAGTAATATATCCGGCAAAAATATCCTTCAAATATGTAGGAGAAATAAAGACAGTCACAGACAAAGAAAAGCTGAGAGCTTTTAGAAACACCAGACCTGTCCTACAAGAATAATTTTGAAACCTAAATAAATACATGCAAATTAAACTATATGTTCTTGAATGACTGGTGGGTCAATAAAGAAATTGAAGAATTATTTGAAACAAATAATAATGGACACACATCACACAAAAACCTATAGGATAGAGCAAAAACATCATTAAGAGAGAATTTTATAACTATAAATGCCTAAATCAAAAAAGATGGAAAACTTCGAATAAACAACCTAACAATGCACCTCAAAGAACTAGAAAAGCTACAACAAGCCAAACCAAAAATCAGTAGAAGAAATAAGTAATAAAGATCAGAGCAGATAGAAGCAACATTGAAATGAAGAAAATAATACAAAATATCAATGGAACAAAAGGTTGGTTTCTTGCAAAGTTAAACAAAATGAACAAACATTGAACAAAACAAAGAAAATAAGAGAGGTAATGCATATAAAAAAAATCCAAAATAAAAAAAAGGGAGACATTACAACTGATACTGCAAAAAAATGAAAGTATCATTAGTGGCTACTTTGAATAACTATATGTTAATAAATTTGAAAACATAGAAGAAATGGACAAGTTACTAGATACATACAACCTACCAAGATTGAACAAGGAAAAAAACCAAAATCTGAACAGACCAATAAGAAGTAACCAGTTCAAAGCCATAATAAAAATTTTCCCATTAAAGGAAAGCCTGGGTCTCAATGACTTCACTACTGGATTCTGCCAAATATTTAAAGAGCTAATACTAATTTTCCTTAAACTTTTAGAGCGGGGAGGGGGGGAACTTCCAAACTTATTCTGTGAAGCAAGTATTACCCTGATACCAAAACCAGACAAAGAAACATTAGCAAAAGAAAACTACAGGCCAATACCTATGATGAATATTGACAAAAATCCCTAACAAAATACAAGCAAAACAAATTGAACAACACATTAGAAAGATCATTCATTGTGACCAAATTGGATTTATTCCTGGAATACAAGGTTAGTTCTACATATGCTAATCAATCAGTGTGGTACATCATATTAACATAATAAAGGATGAAAACAATATAATTATTTCAATTAATGCTGAAAATGCTGAAAATTAATTATTTCAATTAATACAATTTAATGTGACTTCATGATAAAAATCCTCATTAAAATGGAAATACAAGGAACATATCTCAACAAAATAAAAGCCATATACAACAGACCCACAGCTGTTATACCACAGTATTATACTGAATGAGAAAATACTGAATGAGAAAATACTGAAAGCCTTTCTCTAAGATTTAGAACATGACAAGGATGCCCACCTTCACACCTATTATTTTTATCTTTCTCTTTTGTCATTATTCTAGCTAGTACTTACAAAAGAGAAAGATAAAAAGGGCATCCAAATTGGAATGGAAGAAGTAAAATTATCCTTGTTTGCAGATGATATGATGTTATATTTGGACAAACCTAAAGACTCTACCAAAAAATTGTTAGAACTGATACACAAATTCAGTAAAGTTGCAGATACAAAATCAACATACAAAAATTCAT
The DNA here is from genome assembly GCF_002776525.5 of Piliocolobus tephrosceles. NCBI lineage: Eukaryota > Metazoa > Chordata > Mammalia > Primates > Cercopithecidae > Piliocolobus > Piliocolobus tephrosceles. The sequence goes on along the minus strand of NC_045445.1, from coordinate 60,616,994 downwards.
AGCATTTCTATATGCCAACAGTGAGCAATCAAAAAAAGAAGTTTTAAAAGTAACCAAATTTATAATAACCAAAAATAACATTAAATATCTAGAAATTACCTTAATCAAATATGTAAAAGGTCTCTAACATACAAAATAGAAAACACTGACAACAGAAATTGAAGAGGACACCAAAAAATAGAGAAATATTCCATGTTCATGTATTGAAATAATCAATATTGTTAAAATGTCCATATCACAGCTATCTACAGATTTAATGTAATCCCTATCAGAATACCAATAACATTATTCACAGAAATAGAAAAACAAATCCTAAAATTTATATGGAACCACAAAAGACCCAGAATAGCCAACAATATACCAAGCAAAAAGAACAAAACTGGAAACACATTAACTGACTTCAAATGACACCACAGAGCTATACCAACCAAAGCAGCATGGTACAGGAATAAAAACAGATGTGTAGACCAATAGAACAGAATAGAAAACCCAGAAACACATCCACACACCTACTGTGAACTGATTTACAATAATACAGCCAAGAACATAGACTGGTGAAAAGACAGTCTCTTCAATAAATGGTGCTGGGAAAACTGGATATCTGTGTACAGAAGAATTAAACTAGACTCTCACCTCTCACCATATATGAAAATTTAAAAATATGGATTGCAGACTTAAATCTAATGCCTCATACTATGAAATTAATACACAAAAACATTGTGAATAATCTTCAGAATATTGGTCTAGGCAAAAATTTCTTGAGCCATACACCATGAAATGGTTTGGCTGTGCCCCACCCAAATCTCATCTTGAATTGTAGCTCCCATAATTCCCACGTGTTGTGGGAGGGACCTGGCGGGAGAGAATTGAATCACAGGGGTGGTTTTCATCATACTGTTCTCCTGGTAGTGAATAAGTCTCACCAGATCTGACGGTCTTATAAGGGGTTTCCCCTTTCACTTGGCTGTCATTCTCCCTTGCCTGCCACCATGAAAGACATGACTTTTGCTTTTCACCATGATTGTGAGGCTTCCCCAGCCACGTGGAACTCTGAGTCCATTAAACCTCTTTTTCTTTTGAAATTACCCCATTTTGGTTGTGTCTTTATCAGCAGCATGAGAACAGAATAATACAGTAAATTGGCACCAGGAGTGGGGCATTGCTGTAAAGATACTCAAAAATGTGGAAGTGACTTTGAAACTGGGTAACAGGCAGAGGTTGGAAGAGTTTGAAGGGCTCAGAAGAAGACAGAAAAATGTAAGAAAGTTTGGAATTTCCTAGATACCTGTTGAATGGCTTTGACAAAAATGCTGATGATGATATGGACAATGAAATACAGGCCGAGGTGATCTTAGATGGAGATGAGGAACTTGCTGGGACCTGGAATAAAGGTGACTCTTGCTATATTTCAGTAAAGAGACTGACAGCATTTTGCCCCTGCCCTAGATATTTATGGAACTTTGAACTTGAGGGAGATGATTTAGGGTATCTGGTAGAATAAATTTCTAATTGGCAAGATTTGATTTGTGTGCTGTTAAAAGCATTCAGTTTTAAAAGGGAAGCAGAGCATAAAAGTTTGGAAAATTACAGCCTGATGATGCAATAAAAAAGAAAAACCTATATTCTTGGGATAAATTCAAGCCTGCTGCAGAAATTTGCATAAGTAACAAGGAGCCAAATGTTAATCACAAAGACAAGGGGGAAAATGTTTCTAGGGTATGTCAGAGGTCTTCGCAGCAGCCCTCCCCATTACAGGCCTGGAGGCCTAGGAGAAAAAAAAATGGTTTCATGGGCCAGGCCCAGGGACCCATTGCTTTGTGCAGCCTTGGGACTTGGTGCCCTGCATCCTAGCTATGCCAGCTGTGGCTAAAAGGGGACAAGGTACAGCTTGGGCCATAGCTTTAGAGGGTGCAAGCCCCAAGCCTTGGCAGCTTTCACACAGCGTTGAGCCTGCGAGTGTACAGAAGTCCAGAATCGAGGTTTGGGAACTTCTGCCTAGATTTCAGAGGTGTTATGGAAATGCCTGGATGACCAGGCAAACATTTGCTGCAGGGATGGAGCCCTCATGGAGAACCTCTGCTAGTGCAGTATGGAAGAAAAATATAAGGTTGGAGCTCCCACACAGAGTCTCCACTGGGGCTGTGCCAAGTGGAGCTGTGAGAAGACGGCCACTACCCCAGAATGGTAGATCCACTGACAGCTTGTACCATGGACCTGGAATAGCCACAGACACTCAATGCCAGCCCATAAAAACAACCAGGAGAAGAGTTGTACCCAGCAAAGCCATAGAGGTGGAACTGCCCAAGACCATGGGAACCCACTTCTTTCGTTAGCATGATCTGGATGTGAGACATGCAGTCAAAGAAGATAATTTTGGAGCTTTAAGATTTGACTGCTCTGCTGAACTTTGGACTTGTATGGGGTCTGGAGTCCCTTCATTTTGGCCAATTTTTCTCATTTGGAATGGATATATTTTCATCATGCCTGTAATTCACTGTGTCTAGGAAGTAACTAACTTGCTTTTGATTTTACAGGCTTATAGGCAGATTTTACAGACTCATAGGCAGAAGGAACTTGCCTTGTCTCAGATGAGACTTTGTACTGTGGACTTTTGAGTTAAGACTGAAATGAATTAAGACATTTGGGAACTGTTGGGAAGGCATGTTTTTGAAATGTGAGAACATGAGATTTGGGAGGAGCCAAGGGCAGAATGATATGGTTTGGCTGTGTCCCCACCAAAATCTCATCTTGAATTGTGGCTCCCATAATTCCCACATATGGTGGGAGGGACCAGTAGGAGATAATTGAATCATAGGAGTGGTTTCCCTCATACTGTTCTCCTGGTAGTGAATAAATCTCACAAGATCTGATTGTTTCATAAAGGGCTTACCCTATCATTTGGCTCTCATTCTCTCTTGCCTGCCACCATGTAAGACATGCCTTTCATCTTCTGCCATGATAGTGAGGCCTATTCAGCCACGTGAAACCGTGAGCCCATTAAACTTTTTTTTTTATGAATTTCTCAGTGTTAGGTTGTCTTTATCAGCAATATAAGAACAGACTAATACGCACCATAAGCCTAGGCAATCAAAGAATAAGTGAACAAATGTGGTAACATCAAGGTAAAAAGCCTCTGCACAACACAAAATAAAATATTGTGAAGCGATAACCTACAGAATGTAAGAAAATATTTTCACATTACTCATCTGACAAGGGATTAATAATCAAAATATATAAGGGGCTCAACAATCCTATAGGAAAAAATCTGTAACAATCGGATCAAGAAACGGGCAAAATATTTGAAAAGACATTTCTCAAAAGAAAACATACAAATGACAAACAGGCATATGAAAATGTGCTCAACATCATTGATTATCACAGAAATGAAAATTAAAACTACAATGAAATATCTCACCTCATTTAAAATTGCATAGATTCAAAAGACAGGCAGTAACAAGGGAAACTTTCTTCTTTTTTCTCCCACATTCCATTACCTTACCTTAATTTCTTATCTCAGTTAATGTTTTTATTCACTCAACAAGACATCAAATATTTGAACCATTTCAGATTTTCTCTTTACTTTTACTTAGCTAAGAATCTCTCCCTAGATTTTATAAGGTTTATCTTTATTTTCTTATTTTCTTATCCATTCTCATGTTCAACTCCTTAATTTGAGCCTAAATGTCTTCAATATTAACTGTTACATTAGCCAATTAATTTGGGTTTTTGAATCCAGAAATCTGCTTATCTCTAGAATTTTTTTTTTATTTAAAACTTTGTTTTTATTATGCTGTCCCCTTTCTTAAATAAAAAGGAAATATATCCTATAGGCCGGACTCAAACTTCTTTGTCTTGTATCCAGGGTCTTCTAAGCTCTGGTCCAGGCTTTTATTTCCATCATAAGCTCACATATTCCAAAAAGCAAACACTCTATGTCAGTTGAACTAAAACCTTGTAATTCTTACCTTCATAAGTTTGTTCATGACATTTTTCGCTCTTAAAAGCCTGCCCTCATTTTCTTTACCTTGTGAAGTCAAATATATCCTTTTAGGCTCAGATCACATTCTTATCCCACTATGTGGTATCTAGTAATCCTACCATCAGGTATGTGATTGCTACCTCTTTACCACTTATCTGGAACTTCTTATATACATTATATTTTTTCATGTAATTGACAGACATCTTTTTGCACAAGTACCCAGAACAGTGCATTGTAGGCATAGAACATGTTCAGAAAACATATATAAAATGGGACATATATATAAAATTAATATACTATTTTACAGGTTGCTGTGAACTTTAAATGAAACACCTAAATTAATACAAGCACTTACTACAATAGTTGGAAATAATAGTACCTCAAAAAGTCTTAGCTATCATTAGTTATCATTAGCATTCTTTACTTAAGTTAGTAAGTATAATATCACTTGATACCTTAAACTTGAAAATTTTCTATTTCTCAGAAGTCCTTAAACATATATTAATTGCTTAGGTACTTAAATTTCCCTCAGGCATAAGTTTTGAGAAATATAAATCATTTTTTTAAACAAAATTATTTTTAAAATTAATGTTATTGCTATTACTTTGGAAAGTAATAATAGTTAATTCCTATATATTTACACAATATTTTTCAAACTATTACTCTACCTCAATTTATCCAGAATTCAAAATGTCAGAAAGCTAAAATATCCTGAAAATGTTTTATTCTATATTTCAAAACACATTAGCAATAGGCCATTTAAAAATATGCTTCCACAATGTCTTAGTCCATTTGAGCTGCTATGAAAAACACTATGCACTGGATAACTTAAATTTAACACAAATTTATTTTTCACAGTTCTTGAGGCTAAGAAGTCTCAGGTAAATACTTGCAGATTGTCTGGTGAATACTCATCTCATTCATAGACACCTCTTTCCGTGTCACCACAAAACAAAAGGAGCAAAAGTTTATCTCGGGTCTCGATTTTAGATGCACTAGCTTCATTATGAGTGCTCTACTCTCATTACTTAATCTTCTCTGGAAGGCCTCATTTCCTTTCCCTCATCACCTTGGGAGTAGGAATTTCAACATATGAAATGGGGAGGAATGCATTCAGTCAAGAGAACAGGATATGCCCTAAAATTGATACAGAATCATTAAAAATTCCTACATCGTTTGAATCTCCATAATCATCAAATAGAAGAATTGATAGTTGAAACAATGGTCCTAAGATATTCCAAATACTGAAATGATGTAAAAGAACAATCTACATTCATCATAAATATTATTGTGGTGCTTATTTTTGTACTCCTAGTCTGTGGAAATTGATAATCCAAAAATGGGAGTAAACAATAGTAACAATAATAATGATAATTACTTTCTATGAAAGTAGGGACCATGTGTAATTTGTTCATCACAATATACTGAGTGCCAAAATTGGTAGCTTGCTTATGAAAGCTACTAGATAAGTGTTTTCAAATAAATAGTTATTCCTTATAATACTCAAAGCTAGCACTTTTTTAGCCTATGGTATGAGCCACAAATTATGCTAGGTACTTTATATTCATTATGGTAATCTTTATAATAACTTTTATAGTATGCAACATCTTTATCCTCATTTCTCAAATGAGAAAATTAAATCCCAGTATATTCAAATATCTTGCCCAAGAAAATACAACTAATAAGTGGAATAGTTTGACTGCAAATTCAGGTCTGTTTGGCTACAAAATGAGATAGTTTTCTCTATATAATTTTATCTCTTAATAGCTGCTTAACAGAATTTTTAATTACTAATTCACCAAAAAATCAGGTAAAAACGACCAGTTTACTGTTGAATAATGCTCTCTTCAATTTGCTAAGAGGAAATAAATAGATCTAAACTCTAATCGGTTATGATAAGAAGATACGTTATGCAACGGAGTGTTATTCTTACCTTGCTGTACCTCTTCTCTCTGAAAATTTCCTTTAATAACAAAAAACTTTTGGGGGTATAGTTTGTGTATCATTTGGAGTAAAATGTATTTTTCATATAATGTGAAGACTTCAGAAAGCCTCAGTAAATGATAGAACTGAGATAGTCTCCCTTGCGGTAGAAAATATGTGAGTTGCCTCAGGTTAAAAAAAAAAAAAAAAAAGGTAAGAACTGGTATTTTTCAATACTGAACTTATTTAATGTAAAGAGAATATTTTCCCCTAGTTTTCCCATTCTTTTATTTAAGAAATAATTCTTTGTTACTAGATGAAAACTGACTTCTATTGTACCAAATAAACTTCAGATATATTATCTGTAAACATATAACTGCATATAAATTCTCAAAGACTTAGAAGGTTCCCTACTGGGAGGAATGCTAACAACATTCTAAATATCTTTTTGAATTATATTTATGTCTAATACATATTTTGGCACAGTTATTGTTTCTCTAAGGAACTTTGTAAACAAACAGAGCTGAGTTGTTTTTCATAAAAACTTGTAGCAATTTTGAATTTTAGAGGGGAAGAGAGTTTTGTTGGAAGATAATGCTAGATATCAGAGGAGAAGGCAAGGTAGTGATAAAAACAAAAATAATAAGAGCTAACACTATATTGAGAATTTGCTAGGCACTGTCCTAACACTTTTATGTACATCACTCATTTATTCTTCAATACAATCCTATGAGGAAAGTAATATCTTTATTTTCCTGATTAGATAAGCAAGACACAGAGAGACTGGATAATTTTCCCCAAATCACATCACAAGTATATAGCAAAGATCAAACTTCACACTAAAGCAATTGAGTTCTAGAACTTGTTGTCTTAACCAATATGCATAGTTAGGAAATCAGCTAAAAAATATGGAAAGAGGACAGATGTATTGAGGGAAAAAAAAAAAAACAGACAAAAGTATTTCCTATGCATAATATAACCAAATATTTTTTAAGAACAAAGATCTCCACTACTTACTTAATTTTACTTTTCTGGTGAGCAGTTTTGTGACGAAAGCTCCCATCCATCATGCCCCAGAGACTTGAGTGAATTTGTAACAAATACCACCAATATATGTGAAGGACTTTGGAAAAACAAGGGAGAAACATACTTTATGTTTAAGTGCACACACCTGAAAGAAAAGAACAAAATAAGAGGTAAAACAGGAATATAATGAAAATTCAGAAACAAAAAGAGAGGACAAGAAGAGATTAAAAGAAACAAATTTCATGTGAATCATTAGATGTTGAGGGATGCTGCGTTTTTTTTTTATCATTTTTGAAATGAGTATCTGAGCCATTTTAATTTAAATATAAAGTAAGGGTTATCCTATAAAGCTGAAGAAAAAATGTACACCCAGTCACTAACACTGAAATAATTTCAGCATTGCTAACTGAAGATCAGTAGTTTCTAAATGTGAGATTTAAAACTTAGTTATTTAAATTTTAGTTATTTAAAACTTAGTTATTTCTTTTGAAATTTCAAACAAAATTTTGCTATCACAATGGAGAGGCACAGAATTAGGTCCACTAAAATGATCCAAAAATAACACAGGATGAATGATAACTCTATTAAATACTATGAAAAATTCTCCAGGGCACTATTTTTTCTTTCTCTCTGTATGTATTTTCCCATGTACTCTGTGAGCAATCTCAAATACACCTTCAGCTTCAACTACCGTGTTTAGGCTGACTCTCACATCTGCCAAAAGCTCCCAGTTTTTTTCTCCTGGACTTAATTTCATATTAAACATCTCCCTACTGCTTGTCCCAAATCCCTCTAATAACAAATATCTCTAAAACTGATTTTTTTAAATCTCTTCTCACTCTGTCCCCACTCCACATACTCCCCATCCTGGTGAATGTCATCATTATACACCCTGTCACCTAAGCCAGAAACCAGGAAGTAATCTTTTATTCTTTCTTCTCAAATATTTCCTTGCACACAATTAATCATCAAGTTTTGAATTTCTTTTGTACCTATCCCATTCTCTCCATCTCCACTGCCATTGCCTTAGGTCAAGCCTTCATTGCCTCTCACTTGAATTACTTTAATAATTTTTTTGCCTCCAGTTTTCATTCTTGCAAATATAGCTTTAAAATATCCACATAATGATATGTTTAACATACAAACTTAATCAGGTCACTCTCTTCTCAAAATTCATTCAGTGCTTGGCATCATCCACTGAGATATAAGGCTTTCCATGATCTAGATTCTGTACATTCATTTATACTTATTTCCAGCCACCTTCCCTGTCTCACTTTACACTAGCCACGCTGGGTTACTAAGATTTCACCATATACACCATTCTGCTTTATGCCTACTATGCCTCCATGCCTCTACATATAGCATTTCTTCTGCCTACCATGTCCTTCTTGCTTTAAAAAAAAAATTGTAAAGTCCTATTCATCTCTGTAGCCTGGAAACAGATGTTACTTCCTCTTAGAAACTTTTTCAGATGACCAGGAAACTAGGTGCTGCCTCCTCTATGTCACCAATATCCTTTTTTTAGCAATGTCATAAACTTCTATTTAACAATTCACTTATTCTATTGTAATTTTATGCACTGATGAACAAATAAATGAAGCTAATGAGTCAAATATCTGTCAAGACAGAAATTAAAACAAAAGCTAATCATTATTTTTTTTTAAATAGCAAACAATGCATAGATGAGAAATTAGAAAAAACGTAAGAAGGCATGGTGTAACACAAAGAAAAGTGATCAGTATTTAGCAAAATAGCAATGCGTATAAGGAGCTGCAAATTACATCTTAGAGAGACACAAGTTTTATCAAGAAAAGTGAAATCTAATGATAAATACAGATATTTAGAGAGAAGACAATATTTTCAAAAAAGTATACATATTTTGAATCTAGAGTCAAAGGAATGACACTCAATTCTACTTCCACAGCCAGTGGTATTTGAAATGAAAAAAAGAAACATCTATTAATAAAGTGGGTTAAAGGCAGAAGAAAAGGAGACTTTGAAAAAGTGTCTAGGAAAGCAATTGCTTTATTACTAGCCTTACCTATATGGACTATATTTTACCCAAGTTATCTGCTGGCCAACATGCACCCACAGACAGTATTTATTACTGTTAGAAGCATTAGTATTGAACAATAACCTGTGCTGCCAGATATGTGGATAATCTAATATTTATCTGAATTAACTATGACATCTTTACAGAATACCCTAGGTGATTGCCAAATCATTGTTCTGTTACCAGAGAAGAGATTACTAACAAGTGACGACAAACAGAAAATAAACACTGAAAAGCACATGGATCCTTTTTCACAACATGGATTTTTATTAAACTTCTTCCAAATGCATGTTTTTTTTCAGCTTTTCTATGATATCAGAGAAACTAGATTGTGAAAATAAGCAGGCTTATTATGGAGAATTTTATTCATTAGATATTGAGGAATTGTCCCAATTGTGTTGTTTTACTTAACTCTTTCGGTTTATGGAGGGAAACCAGGAAAAAAAGGTTAATCACCAAAGGCATTCTTAGTGAAATTAGGACAGCAATCATAACCTGAGAAGTCCAGTAATGGGGTATATTTTGTTAATTCCAGTAATACCTTTACCACTCTGTCATTTAAGAAGGCCTTGAATGCTGATAGTCTATGGTCTGACCAATCCAGTTTTGACTAAACTTGCTTTCTTTTGTTTATAGCTGCTTTTCTTGAAGCTTGCCTAATAATCCAAGGAGATTCAAATAACTTCATTTTTTAATATATTAGGAATATATTAGGAAAGGTCTCTCAGATATTTTTAAGTATAGAATGGAAATACGTGTTCTATTTGTGAATATTATTAGGTAGACTTGTAGCTGGCTGCATAATTTTATTTAAAAGACATTGATTATTCAATGTCAACTTTACTTTTTCTCTAATCTTTATTATTTCTTTTCTTCTATTAAGTGTGGGTTTGCTTTATACTTGATTTTCTAGTTCTTTAATATACATCATTAAATTGTTTATTTGAAGTTTTTCCATTTTGATGTAGGAACTTATAGCTATAATCTTCACTCTTAGTACTGCTTTTGCTCTATCTCACAGTAAAATTGATAAAACTTGAGCCAAACTAAGAAAAAATAGAAAAGGTACCAATAAATAAAATCAGAAATGAAAAAGAAGATATTACAATGATTCTGCAGAAATGGAAGGGATTATTAGTGGCTACTATGAGCAACTATATGCCAATAAATTGGAAAATCTAGAAGAAATGGACAAATTCCTAGACACACACAACCTACCAAGATTGACAAAGGAAGAAATCTAAAACCTGAACAAACCAATGGCAAGTAACTATATTGAAGCTATACTAAAATGTCTCTGAGTATACAAAAGTTAAGAACCCAATGGTTTCACTGCTGAATTCAACTACATGTTTAAAGAAGAGATAATGTCAATCCTCCTCAAACTATTCTGAAAAATAGAGGAGGACAGAATACTCTCAAATTCATTCTATGAGACTGGCATTATCCCAATATCAAAAGCCCACAAAGACACATTAAAAAAAAAAAAAAAAAGAAAGAAAACTACAAGCCGATATTTCTGATGAATATTGACAGAAAAGTCCTCAGTAAAATACTAGCAAACCAAATTGAAAAATACATTAGAAAGATCATTCATCATGACCAAATGGGATTTATTCCTAGGATTGCAAGGATGGTTCAACATACACAAATCAAACAATGGGATACATCATATCAACAGAATGAAAGATAAAAATATATGATTATTTCAATTGATGCTGGAAAAGAATTTCAAAAAATTCAAGAATCCTTTATGATAAAAACTCTGAAAAACTTGGGATAGAACAGATATACCAAAGCATAATAAAAGCTGTGTAAAACAGATCCACAGCTGGTATCATGCTGAATGGGGAGAAACTAACCGCCTTTCCTCTAAAATATTGAACAAGACAAGGATTCCCACTTTCATCACAATTACCTTTCATGGTATTTAAAGACCTGAGTGGAGGAAAATAAAAGAAAGAAGAAATAAAGAGAGAGAGGGAGAGAGAGAGAGAGAGATTGAGAAAGACAGAAAGAGAGAAAGAGAGGAAGAAGGGAGGGAGGGAGGGAGGGAGGGAGGGAGGGAAGGAAGGAAG
>NC_045445.1:60553525-60605835 GCF_002776525.5 Piliocolobus tephrosceles | reverse complement strand
GAAAGAAAGAAAGAAAGAAAGAAAGAAAGAAAGAAAGAAAGAAAGAGAGAGAAAGGAAGGAAGAGCTAGCATCAAACTTGAAATGGAAGAAGTAAACTTATCCTTGTTTGCAGAAGATAGAATCTCACATTTGTAAAAACCTAAAGACTCTACCAGAAAACTATTAAAACTGATACACAAATTCAGTAAAGTTGCAGATATAAAATCAACATACAAAAATTCATGGCCAGGCCCGATGGTTCATGCCTGTAATCCCAGCACTTTGGGAGGTGGAGGCGGTTGGATCACGAGGCCAGGAGATTGAAACAATCTTGGTTAACATGATGAAACTCTGTCTCTACTAAAAATACAAAAAATTAGCCAGGCATGATGGCATGCGCCTGTAATCCCAGCTACTCGGGAGGCTGAGGCAGAGAATCACTTGAATCCAGGAGGTGGAGGATGCAGTGAGCCAAGATCGAGCCATTGCACTCCAGCCTGGGCAGCAGAGCTAGACTCTGTCTCAAAAAAAAAAAAAAAAAAAAAAAAATTGTAGCATTTCTATACGCCAACAGTAAACAATCGGAAAAAAGTTAAAAGTAATCAAATTAGTAATAGCCACAAGTAAAGTTTAATATTTAGAAATTACCTTAATCAAATATATAAAATATCTCTACAATAAAAACTATAAATCACTGATAAGAGAAATTGAAGAGGATGCTAAAAAATAAAGAAATATTTCATGTCCTTAATTTGAAAGAATCAATATTGTTAAAATGTCCATACTACTCACAACTATCTACAGATTTAATGCAATTTCTACCAGAATACCAATAATATTCTTTACAGAAATAGAAAAACAAATTCTAAAATTTATATAGAACCACAAAAGACCCAGGATAGCCAACATTATACCAAACAAAAAGAATAAAACTGGAGGAATCACATTAACTGACTTCAAATTATACTACAGAGTAACCAAAACAGCATAGTACTGGAATAAAAACAGACACATAGACCAATGGAACAGAATAGAGAACCCAGAAACGCATATACACACCTAATATGAACACATTTACAATAATGGTGCCAAGAACATACACTGGTGAAAAGACAGTCTCTTCAATAATTGGTACTCAGAAAACTGGATATCCATATACAGAAGAATTAAACTAGACCCCTATCTCTCACCATATACAAAAATATAAAAATATGGCTTAAACACTTAAATCTAACACCTCACAATATAAAACTAATAGAAAAAAACACTGTGAAAATCTTCCAAATATTGGTCTGGGCAAAAATTTCTTCAGCCATATACCCTAAGTATACACAACCAAAGCATAAATGAACGGATTGCATCACATCAAGTTAGAAAGCTTCTGCACAGCAAAGGCTACAATCAACAGAGTGAAGAGACAATCCACAGAATGGGTGAAATATTTGCAACTTACCCAGCTGACAAGGGATTTACAACCAGAATATATAAGGAGCTCAAACAAATCTATAAAAAGTCTAATAATCCAATAAAAAAAAGGGCAAAAGGTTTTAGTAGACATTTCTGTTTGCCTGAAACCATATCTAGCCTTAACGATGAAAGACATTTTATTAGAAATTGTATCTTGTTGCAATTTGCAATGATACAGATTAACTAGGAGGACATTATGCTAAGTAAAATAAGCCAGGCCCAGAAAGACAAATCTACATGATCTTACTTATATATGAAATCCCTAAAAGTTGAACTCATAAAAGCAGAGGATATAATAGTGGTTGCCAGTGCCTGTAGAGATTTATGTCAAATAATATGTAATTTCAGTTGTAAAATCAGTAAGTTCTAGGAATCTAATGTACGGGATATGTGGTGGTGGATGTGATAATTAATTTGATTATAATAATCATTACACAATGCATATGTGTATTAAATTATTATGTTTTATACCTTGAATATATACACTTTTTTGTCAATTAAATATTTAAATTTTTTAATTTTCCTTGTTCTGCAGAGGCTTGTAGAAATTACCCATGTCCTTTGATACTTTCTCCTCCAACATTATGTGATTTCTATTAATTTGTGTTAACTACTATAAAGAAAAAAGGCTAAAAATAGACCCATTGCAAATTGTCTTGTTTAAATGAATTAATTCAATGAGTTCAACTCTCTTAAATTAAATAATATGGTATTTATTTTAATTTGTTCAAAGTTTTAGTAGATAAATGTCTCTGGTACTATGAAAACCTTATCCTTTCTGAGAAAAAAAAGGGGGGGGGTGATAAAAATAAATGAAGTAAAGATGGCACTTCTGCCTTAAATATCTCAAAAAATATTCCACAAAAAAACCCCAAAGTCACATATCCATTCTGTGATATTCATAGCTGTGACTATGACTCTGAATGATGTTTTCCTAAAGATGACCATATAATACTAACCTGAGTAATTTAAATAATTCCTAAAGCAAACATTGCCAAGTTTTAACTTTCACCTGCTTATAACCAATTAAAAATGAAAGGAGGTAAGAAGAGTACAAAGTTAAGAAGAGTAGCATTGTTCTTTTCTGTTTTATCATCAACTATCTTTGCCATCAATCAGTGAGCTGAACTTATTTCTGAAAATAAAAAACTATTCCTACAGGGTGTGCAATGTCCAATATCCTCCTCCTTAATGCCTAATAATCTTGCATGTGAGGAACCAATCTAATTTGTGAAAACAAATTGTTCCTCAGGGATGTTTCTACTAAATCTGAATATATTGCTCATTTTTAAAGTAGCGATAAAGATTATATAAGATGTAGTTCATTATTTTCCTAACTGTTTCATGATTCCATTGGGAGGTCAGACTTAAATCATATACAGGATGTCTACCTTAAAAAGGATGCTTTTCAAATCAGATACAATATAATTTTATCATAAAAATGTCACTCAAGGGAAAGATTTCATTTCAAAAGACAATCAATGCAATTTAAAGGAAAATATCTTGGTACAGGTTATATAGAACATGTAAATTCTGGCCAGCACTAAAATTACTACAAGAGGTTCTGGACTCATTTTACTAACATATTAGAAAATCATAATAGTTTTGAAAAGCAAAGACTTTAGGGAAAAAATATGCTGGGACATACAAATATGTATGCTAATATTCAAAATAAAAAACAATGAGGGCATGCCAATAAATAAATTAGATTACTAAGGAGCCTGTAGGTGTAACTTCTTTCTTTACCATTAAGCAACCTGTGAGAGTTGCCTTATATTTTTCTTCTTTAACCTTAAAATACCCTTCCTCTGCCTTGACTTTACCAACAAATTAAATTCAGCATCCAACGTCCTCCTAAATGAAAGCTCAAACTAGCAGTTCAGCCCTATCTTCTACATCTCTTCACCCACTTACACTAAGATAAATGAAAAACCTTTCTCTTCCTAGCACACACATCATATTTTCTTTATGATTTTATTTATATTAATTAATCTGGTTCAAATTCTTCTCTAAAATATCAGTCTATTTATCTATCTATCTAATCTGTCCACATGCATAGCCTACCACAATTTTTACTATATATTTATGACATAAAATGTGTTTTGCTAGAATTGCACAGTATTAAATGATTAAGTTAAACTAATAAACATGTCCACCAACTTACATATTCATCATTTTTTATGAGAAAATACAATCTACTCTTAGGAATTTTCAAATATGTAATAAATTAACTCAACTCAAAATGCAGTACAATAGGTCTCCAAAACATACTCCTTTTAACTAAAACCATATACACTTTGATTAACATCTCCCCTTTCCTGTACATCACTCTTCTCCAGACTATGGTAACCAATATTCTACTCTATATTTTTTTACTTTTTTTATTATACTTTAACTTCTGGGGTACATGTGCAAAACGTGCAGGTTCGTTACATAGATATACATGTGCCATGGTGGTTTGCTGCACCCATCAACCCGTCATGTACATTAAGTATTTCTCCTATTGCTATCCCTCCCATTGCCCTCTACCCACCAACAGGCCATGGTGTGTGATGATCCCCTCCCTGTGCCCATGTGTTCTCATCGTTTAACTCTCACTTATGAGTCAGAAAATGGGGTGTTTGGATTTCTGTTCTTTGTTAGTTTGCTGAGAATGATGGTTTCCAGCTTCATCCATGTCCATGCAAAGGACATGAACTCCTTCTCCCTTATGGCTGCATAGTATTCCATGGTGTATATGTACCACATTTTTTTTTATCCAGTCTATCATTGATGGGCATTTGGGTTGGTTCCAAGTCATTGCTATTGTAAACAGTGACACAATAAACATATGTGTGCATGAGTCTTTATAGTAGAATGATTTATAATCCTTTGGGTATATACCCAGTAATGGGATTGCTGGGTCAAATGGTATTTCTAGATCTAGATCCTTGAGGAATCACCACACTGTCTTCCACAATGGTTGCACTAATTTACACTCCAACCAACAGTGTAAGAGCATTCCTATTTCTCCACATCCTCTCCAGCATCTGTTGTTTCCTGACTTTTTAATGATCGCCATTCTAACTAGGATGAGATATCTCAATATGGTTTTAATTTGCATTTCTCTAATGACCAATGATGATGAGCTTTTTCTCGTATGTTTATTGGCCACATAAATGTCTTCTTTTGAGAAGTGTCTGTTCATATCCTTTGGCCACTTTTTGATGGAGTTGTTTACTTTTTTTCCTGTAAATTTGTTTAAGTTTTTGTAGATTTGGGTTATTAGTCCTTTGTCAGATGGATAGATTGCAAAAATTTTCTCCCATTCTGTAGGTTGCCTGTTCACTCTGATGATAGCTTCTTTTGCTGTGCAGAAATTCTTTAGTTTAATTAGATCCCATTTGTCAATTTTAGCTTTTGTTGACATTGCTTTTGGTGTTTTAGTCATGAAGTCTTTTCACATGCCTATGTCCTGAATGGTATTGCCTAGGTTTTCTTCTAGGGTTTTTATGGATTTGGGTCTTACATTTAAGTCCGTAATCCATCCTGAGTTAATTTTTGTATTAGGTGTAAGGAAGAGATCCAGTTTCAGCTCTCTGCATATGGCTAGCCAGTTTTCCCAACATTTATTAAATAGGGATTCCTTTCCCCATTGCTTGTTTTTGTCAGGTTTGTCAAGATCAGATGGTTGCAGATGTGTGGTGTTATTTCTGAGGGCTGTTTCCCTACAATGTCTTATGATAAAGAAGAAGTAGGTTGGAGGTATCAGATAACTTGTTTTGACAAGACAATAGCAAGGGTTTTGATTTTTTTCTGATATTGATGTTATATTTGAAGGGTGAGCAAATCGGCTGCTGGGATCTTGATAATCCAATAAATGAACTTTCTGCCTAGGCTAAATTTTCATCAAATGCATTTTTCTAATTTCTTAGAGGCATATTTTAGTTGCTTTTGAATGTGCTACTTTGAATGTCATCAGTTTCAACAGACTATAATCAGTGCTCTCTGAAGCAAGCAATTTTGCCTGTTATTTCAGCACTTTGATTAATTGCATATTGACAGAACTCAGGCTGACCTGAAGAAACAGTCTTTACATGTTTTTCATTTAGGTTGACAGCTGGACTCCCTTTTTTATATTTTTCTTTCACATGCCTTGAAACTCAGGTCTGAGCTTCCTGTTTTAGTTTTGTTCATTCTATAATATTTACTGGAAATAGTACTTTGAGTTAAAGGTCAATTCCTCTGCTAAGATTTAAATCTTTTCTTTTCATTGTAGTGTATCTTAGAGGGACACATTGCGATTAATCCTTTCTTTTAGCTGCAGCTTCTAGTTAATAATATAAATTATTTGGTTGATATATAGGTTCTATAATATTGTAGTTTTATATCTATTGAAACTACAAAATGTGTGACAAAGTATTTTGAGAATTATCAACTAGGAAATTTATTTCAATAGATATTTACTGAGCATTTTCTTTGTGTAGGATATATCAAGCTAGGTACTCGGACAAATACAACTGTTTACTAGTAAGGAATTTAAACCAAATTAGGTATCTGAAGACAAATTCTTAAATGTCAAACAGGCAGAATTTGACATATTTAGTGAATTAACACATATAGAACTTACTATGAGTTCTCAAAACAAGGTAGATTATATCCAATTTGGGATACCCAATATCCAATAATGGGATGTTTCCATTAAAAATTGCTGCATAACAACTTATCCCACAGTTTTGTGGCATAAAACAATTAACATTCAATTATGTTCATTATTACAGAGCAATGATTGTAGCCTCAGCTAGGGTGGATTAAATAGCTGCAGGTTCCTCAAACAGCTAGCTGTGGCTGGGATAACTCAAAGAGTTACACATGTCTGGGGTATTGACTCTGGCTATTGGCTGAATTTCTTTCCCTGTTTTGTCTGCCAAGGCTGTAATGTCCTAAGTCTTTTTCACTCATGTATCTTTTACCTATAATGGGATGGCCAGAATAACAAGGACTGGCCAAGCATCTCTCTCTTTCGGCACAGCCCCTCAATGTTGGAAGCTTGGGTTTCTTTATACCATGATAGTTCTAGATAGTGAAACTTCTTTCACGGCAGTAGACTTACCCCAGGACCAACAATCCAAGTCTTGGGGTGGAAGTTGCTGATTTCTTCAGGCCCAGATCTGGGACCTGTCATAGCATCACTTCTATCATTTTATATTAGTCAAAGTAGTCACAGAGCCCAGAGAAATTAAAGGGGAGGACACATAGACCCCACCTCTCAGTGAGAGAAGTATCAATGTATTTATGAATCCTTACTAGCTAAAGGGGGATCAGAAAAGCCCTAAGAGACGAGGTAGCATCTGAATTGTTTTTAGAGGATGGGGAGAATTTTGACAGGTAACATAATATGATAGGTATTTAAGATAATGAGATGAACATGAGTACACATGAAGGTAAAAAATCAAAGTGACTGACATATCCAGAAACAGTAAACTAGCAGTTTGTAATGTCTATGGAATGACATTCAAATAATATAGACGTTGTTGAAAACTGCAAATATAGTAGTTAACATAATTGGTCTAAAGGTTTTGCACCTCCTAGTAGAACACAATATTTAAACTCTTCCTCTGATCAAGTGGCAATATCTAGTTGTTCTTCTTTTATGAGATGTTTTCCAGATATCTTCTTTATATTGGATATCAGTGAGTCAGATCAGTTGCAGTTTGAGTTAAAATCACTAGTTAGCATTTATTTTTACTAGAGAGTAATTAGACTGAAAGAAATGCTGCATGTATATTTCTTTGAGACATAAATTGCCTGCTTTAGTAGAATATTTCAAGCCCTTGTCAATTGTGTGTATGGATAACAATGATTTATCTTTATATGCTTTCTACTTATCACAGTGATACAGAAAGAAATCTATAACATTACTGAACACAATTAGTGCTGTTAAATTTGCCACTTAATTAACACTGACCCACAGAGTCATCATCTAAAGAAATTATTTGGGAAAACAAATATGCATCTCATCTCCTTTGGTATTCTTAGGATTTCTAATATTTGTTTTCGTCAGTCTTATCATCTCTCTGACCCTAGAAGCATAAGAAGAGTCATACTTTTGTGATTCCCAAAAAATTATGATGAAATTAAAGTTTAAAAAATTCTACAGCCCCAAAGCTAAATTAAAGTAAGGTAACCAAACTCTGAATATCAAGGGCACTTCAGAGTTCAAATGAAAAGTGAGAGAAGAAGCTGAACAAGACCGAAGAGGATGTACTGTAACATAATTAGTGATCTGCACAGATTGTTCAGTGAAGACAATAAAATAATCAAGGTGAACACAGTCAAAAGATATTAAGTATTTGGCAAACAATCTTTGGTAAATTAGTACTTAGTTCTTATGATATCTAGAAAACCTTAAATTGACTCACACATTTTTAGTTCGTCAGTTTTTTTGAGAAATTGAAAGAGAGAGAGAGAAAAAAAAAATACATGGTCTGGTCGAACTGTCTGTGTTGAACCAAGACCCTGAACACTTCAGCAGTCCAAAAGATCATGGGGTGATGGCATTACTTCATTTTGATGCAACTAACTGCAGATATCAAAGGTTTAACATTTTATATGTGAGAAATATACCTACTTATTAATTGCTAAATCCCTCATCCTTTATACTTGCTTCCCCTTCAGCTTTATTATTCTATCTGTTATCTGGTCAAATATGCCCTAATAGTCTAATACACATTCTGGCATGAAAATTCCTGAGTTAGTGTTTGAACTGGTCATGTTTATGACTTTACAGCCAGACCATTGACTGATGAATCATTCATGATCCTTCCTAAAAAACATTTCTATTTTTCTTAGCGCTCATGAGTACTTTGCTATTAGTGTCTTCATAATATCAAAAACAGTGTCTTTCCTTAATAAAAGTTGGACTGCTATCTGACTTTGACATTCCAGTAAATGAATTCATTCAGGTTGCATGAAAACATTCAGCCCATCTTCTTACCCAGAACTTTTCTTTGAGCAGGATGAAGCACAGTAGTTAGAACTAGTTTTACTCTAGTAACAAAAATGGAGAATAGAAGTAATATAAAATTACCTAAAACCAGTTTTTGTTGAGTTTTGAACTTCTCCGATATTTGCTTACCTTTTAAATTACACTGGCCTTCTCTGGTCATTCTCAAATGCTTAAATATTTATTATTACTTTTCTCCAATTTCCTAATTCCTATCTCTCTAAAAATTTTACTATTTCCACAAGGCTCTCAAATGGAAAATGACAGTGTGCATGGTTTATCAGTTTTAATTTCATAAATTATTGGATCAAGGAGTAAGGATAACTACTAGAGCCGTTTATGACCCTGAATGCTTTATCTTATAAGAAATGATTTATGTTTCTTTAATACATCAGACTGTAATTGTGTTTAGCTGTAAGCCCCTACTCACTCTGACCATCTAGATTGTTAGTTTTCTGGATTGTTATGTGGTATCAATGACATTACACTTGCACATGCCTCTAGCTCCTTCACCAGGGTAAAAATCTTATCTGTTTCATCCACTAGATAGAGGTCAATAGCTCTCCCATGGTAGGTAAGTTGTTCATGATCTCTCTAGATTTTATATATCCACATGATGCCTAGTCTCTATTCAAATATAAAATGTTAAACTACCAATCAATGTATACAATTAGAATGGAAACATTTGATGATCAAGAGCCTTTAAAATAAATATTTATGAGACTGATAAAATACGTTCAATATTATATATAATTATTAACATAAATTGAAAAAAAGAATGTATAAGGAAGGCTTGAAAAGAGAGTAGCATCTTTGATATCCGGATATACATGGTTCTTAGAATTACTTTGAAATTTTAAATATATAGAGAGAAGAATAAGGGAGTAAGTGACAAAAGTATTCACCTTTCCACCATCTTGGGTACCAATTTTATTGAATGAAAAAATGTGAAATATTCCCAAAGTCATAATATTTCCAAAATAGAAATTAAATGTTTGCAACTAAGAAATTTCACTCCTCTCAGAGAATCTATATTCCACACTACTTTGCATTGATATATTATAATATGAAGATCTAATATAAAATAAATAGTATATGCATTATGATGAGATTACATAGTCAAGAGAATAGATGTTTGTTTGTAAGACATTAGCAACAATGATTCATTAAACTTAGGTTTTGTTAAATGGTCTTCTTCTAACATATGTGATGGGATCTACAGTTTATAGTTTGCTATAGAACATGGGGGAACATTTTCTCCTTTTCAGTCTTGAGCTACATGTTATGCCAAGAAGACTGGATTCAGTAACTCATGATGTCTACCTACCCTGAGGATTGACAGAAAAGCACTGGACTTCCAGTCATTTTCTATGGAGTCTTCATCACCTTTCCTAATTATTTCCTCAGTAAGTTATTCAATACTTGACACTTCACATGATTTTACTGAAACCAGTGCTTCAAACCTCATTACCCACCTGGCTGCTCCTCAGTTCCTCTCATCTCCACCATAGGTGGGCAGAAAGCTATCAAAAAGTAAAGGTGAGGAGAATTGGGAAGATGGTGGAATGAAAGGGAGGGTTCTGGGGTACGAAGAGTCTTCACCTTACTTTCCTTAATACAAAAGGTAGAAACGAAAAGAAAGTTTCTTGATTATTTGTCTGTTCAATTGTTGTATTTCAAAGAGACAAAAGCAAGTGTTCAGAACTTCCTGTATTTAATTAGAAATCCTTGATCTTTACAGATACTTATTTTCTACCAGAACAAACTGTTCTGGAGATTTATAATGGATTTTGTAATGATGTACTTTTCTATTTTATCTTCATCTAAGCTACTTCAATCCTTTTGCCAACAGCTTTTTCCCATAAAAAAGAACATTATTTTTCACCTTTAAAATGGCACTGTATTTAAAATAAAAGGAGAAAGCTGCAGTAATTTAAATTGTTATTACCTAGAATAAATAACACAGTTTTCAAGCACATTTATCAGATATTTTAAAAGTACATCAGGCAATTTATGTTCGTATACCACCCTGGGAAGCTGGGGCCTCCTTATAGTTACACTGTTAACCTCAATTGTCTGTATCCAGTGGGAATTAATTTTCCCTAACCATTTATTTGTGAGGATTATCTCTAACATAACAATTATCCTTTCAAAACTGATTTTCTTGAAATTTTGTGCTGAGTTCATAAAATGGTCGTGTTACTTTCTATTGCATAGGGTCATTATAAAGCTGCTTATGAAACATTTCAGAAATCAATAAGCTATGACATGATCAATAAAGAGAAATTATCCTTAATTCAGAATGAGATTACCTCTTGTTTAACAGATAAGGCCAGAGGCAGTAAAGAGATATTAAAGTACTGAGAGGATATGATATAGATTACTAATCAGTTTTGGAGAAAACTGCTTTACTGCTCTCCTGGACAGAAGTATAATTTCTGGCCGGGCACAGTGGCTCATGTCTGTAATCCCAGCACTTTGGGAGGCTGAGGAGGGTGGATCACTTGAGGTCAGGAGTTCGAGACCAGCCTGACCAACATGGTGAAACCTTATCTCTACTAAACATACAAAAAATTAGCCAGGCGTGATGGCGCATGCCTGTAGTCCGAGCTACTCAGGAGGCTGAGGCAGGAGACTTGCTTGAACCCAGGAGGCAGAGATTGCAGTGAGCCAAGATCTTGCCACTGCACTCCAGCTAGAGTGACAGGGCGAGACTCCGTCTCGGGGGCGGGTCGGGGGGAGTATAATGTATAATTGATTGCTATAAGAAGAAGACTAATCTGGATGGGGGGAAAACAACAACAACCACCTTTAGTTGGATTTACACTTGAAAGAATGAAAATTTCAGCTGGTGTGTTTATGAGACAGTGGCTCACCAGTATGTTTTTTGGATACAGTTAATGGCCGTTGTACCTTCATGTGCTCAGCTTGAATTAGTTTACTATATCATAAAAAGAGTCTAATATAAGATTATATCTAACATCCCATATTCAAAAATCAATCTTATCTAGAATATAGAAAAACTTTTTTCCAAATCAATAATAAAAACACATACAATCCAACTTAAAATCATAATGAGATACCACCAAACATGCAGCATATTGGCTAGAATTAGAAAGTAAAAAAGACAATGCTCCATTGGTGGCAAAGAGAGAAAACAGAAACTATTATTCATTGCTGGTTGAAATATAAAATTATACAAAAACTCAGGAAAACTGCTAGGGCAGTTCTTATCAGGTTAAATATATACATACCCTAAAACTTGACAATTCTGTTTTTTGGTACTTTATCCCAGAGTAATAAAAATATCAATGCACAAACAGATTTTTATAGTTATAGCAGCCATGTTTATAACAGCAAAAACCTAGAAACAACCACTATCTATCAAGAATGGATAAACAAATTTTGGTACCAAAAATAAACCACTGTCAAAAACGTAACAACATGAATTAATTTAGAAAATATTATATTATACAAAAGAAACCAGACACAAAAACATGCATATCATATAATTCCATTTATTTGAAGGCCAAAAACAGGCAGAATATAATTTATGATGATGGAAATCAGAAAATGGCTATCATAGGGACGCGGTAGAGATGGACTGGACAAGGGCATGAGGGAAATTCTGCAGTGGTGGAAAGTACATTTTGTTTTTGGTGGTGGATACATGAGTATATACAATCAACAAAATTCCTTAAACTTGAACAATTAAGATGTGTGAACTTTACTGTATATCACATATTTCTTGTTAAAAATAAACAAGAATAATTAAATGTAAAATAATTCTTCTGGAACCAAAATGCACACAGTTTACTCTCAAACAAGATGGGTTTTAACTGTGCAGGTTCACTTATACATAGATTTTTAAAAATAAATATACATTACAAAACTTTTTGGAGATTTGTGACCATTTGAAAATCTCACAGATGAACCACATAGCCTAGAAATTTTGAAAAAAAAAGTCAGGTATATTGTGAAGGCATAAAATATTTATAGATATTCATTTATTTTATTATGTACTACCATAAAATATATACAAATCTATTATAAAAAGTTACAATTCATCAAATATTAAGCGCACACTTACAGACTAGACATGGCACCATTCACAGTCAAGAGAAGTGTAAACAAACCTAAAGATGAAGTATTAAATCATAATTGTATACAATTAACTATAGTACCTACTGCATTACTTTAACAATTTCATAGCTACCTCCTGTTGCTATCACAGTAAACTCAAGTGTTGCAAATATACACTTAAAACACTGTGTGACACTAGTCATCTCCACAGGACTAGTTGTCTCCCCAGTAAATTCCATATCACAGTAAAAAGTGATCTCTTGAGATTCTTGCATATTTTTCATTGTATGTAGTGCAATACTGTAAACCTTTAATAACACCATGGGACCCACATGAAGTGCACTAGTGATGCTTGAAGGGGTCCCAAGAAGCAGAGAAAAGTCATCACATTACAAGAAAATTTGAATGGCTTGATGTATAATGTAGATTGAGGTCTGCAGCTGCAGTTGCCTCCCATATCAGACAGATGATTCATCTTGTAAACAGATGACATAAACTTATGGCATTGATAAATATATTACAGTACTGTAAATGCATTTTCTCTTTTTTAAGATTTTCTTTTCTCTATCTTACTTTCTTGTAAGAATACCATATACAATACATGGAAAGTACAATATATGTGTTAATAGACTGTTTATGTTAAGGGTAAGGCTTCCAGTCAAGAGTAGGCTATTAGTAAAGTTTTGAGGGAGTTAAAACTTTTATGTGGATTTTTGACTGTGTGAGTTTTCTGGCACACCTAGTTCCCCACATTGTTCAAGGGATATAATCTTGATTACCCAAATATTAGAATTCATTGGAAAAATTAACTTTAATTCTTAAGTCTAAAAGTCATTTTTAGTAATAGCATTTAACACACTTATTGAGATATAACTCACACACCATACAATTCACTCATATAAACTGCATAGTTGAATACAATTGAATAACTTTTTGTATATTCAGATAGTTGAGCATCATCACCACAATCATATTTAGAATATCTTCAATTTCCCAAAAGGAATGTCTTCCCCTAACAATCCTCTCATTTCCCTCAGCCCTAGACAACCATTAATCTACTTTCTGTCTGAGTAGATTTGACTACTCCGATCATTTTATATATACAGAATTATGTAATATGTGACATTGTGTCTGGTTTCTTTCACTTAGCATATGTTTTCCTGTTTTCCATATTGTAGCATACATGATTATTTAATTCCTTTTTATAGCAGAATAATATTTTCTTATTGATACAGCACAATTTGTTCACCCATTTATTAGTTGATGGACATCTGGGTTGTTTCTGCTTTTTCCTCTTGTGAATATTACTGTTACGAACATTCATGTAGAAATATTTGTTTGAATACCTATTTTCAATTCTCTTGGATATATACTTGGGAATGGAATTGCTTGCTCATATGCTAACTCTATGTTTAAGTTTTTGAGGAACTGGTAAACTGTTTTTTAAAGTGGCTGCAACATTTTATATTTCTACCAGCAGGGCATGAGAGTTCCAATTTCTCCACATCCTTGGTAACACTTGTTATTATCTTTTTTTATTACAACCATCTTAGTGTGTGTGAAGTGCTTTTTCTTTTTGGCTTAGGTTTGCATTTCCCTGATGGGTAATAATTTAAACTAGGGCAGTTTAAATGCTCCCTCTGTGTGTGGGTATCAGCTACGTTTGGCCCTGTTTTGTCTTCTGTTATAATATTGTACAAGTGGGCTCAATGGTCCAAAATTGCTGCACACTCCTTCTCCCCATGTACATAAATGCTCTCTGCACCATGCCACCACCGGGCGGTGGCATCAGGGATTCATGGAGGGATCAGGGATTCAGGACTGCTTTTCCTACCTCTTCAAGTGCCTCTTTCAGAGATACAAAGTTAAATCCAGGTACTGTGAGTGCTCACCTGATTTTGCTTCTTATGAAGGTTCATTTTTGTGTAGAGAGCTTTTAAATGGGTGTCCTTGCATAAGTGACATTCAGTGGAGCCTTCTATTCTACCACCTTGCTCCCCCCTTTTTTTAAGAGATGGGGACGCTCTCTGTTCCCCATGCTGGAGTATAGTGGATCAGTTATAGTTCACTCTACCCTCAAACTCATGGGATTTAGCAATCCTCCTGCCTCGGCCTCTCAAGTAGCTGAGACTACAGTTGCATGCCACCACACCTGGCTAAATTTTTGCAGAGATGAGGTCTCGGTATGTTGCTCAAGCTGATCTTGAACTCCTGATCTCAAGTGATCCTCCTGCCTTGTCCTCCCAAAGGTGCTGGGATTAGAGACATGAACCACAATACCCAGTCTGGTACTTTTAAAGACAATACTGCTTACTCCTCCACATATGCTGAAATTAAATCACTCTCTAGATTTGATGTGGACTAACGTGAATGACTTTGCATCTCTATAGATTCTCAAATGTAACAAACTCAGTACTTAAGCTATTTTCATTATTTCAAAAGACTCAATAGAAATTACATGCTTCTAAGTAGTATAACAGCACAGGCCTATCAGAAAAAGTGAGAGAGGCAATAGCTGTCTGAATGTCAAGTTGCTTTAGAATGAAAGAAACTTCTCTCTGTAGCATCCTTTTGTTAACTTTTGTCAATAAGCGGCTCTGGTATGAACATCTATGTAATTAATACAAATAAAGAAAAAAGTTATTACTCTAAAGTGCTTGTATTTGTCAGGACTTTCCAGAGAAACAGAACCAAAGGAGAGAGAAATATACAAGTAAAAAGAGTTTTATTATAAGAATTTGCTCCCACAGTTATGGAGGCTAATAAGTTCCATGTTCTGCTGTCTGCAAGCTGAAGAACCAAGGAAAGTTGGTGGTGTAATTCACTCTGAGTCAGAAGGCCTGAGAATGGGAGTGCGAGGAAGAGGCTGCTATGGTGTAAGTTCCAGTCAGAATCTGAAGGACATGGACCAAGAGCATTGATGTCCAAGGGTAGAAGATGGATATCTTGGCTGAGGCAAAGACAGTAAATTGACCACTTTTTGTTCTCTTTAGGCCCTCAAAAGATTGCACCTGCATTTGTGAGGACAATCTCAAATGCTATCTCTTCCAGAAATACTCTTCACAGACACAAGCAGAAATGTTTTACCAGCTATCTGAACATCTTTTAGCCCACTCAAGTTGACACATATTAATAAATGAATTGTCACAGTGCCATTTATTAGACAAAATGTTTGTGTATATGTGTTCTATGAAAAAAATGACCAAAGTCATTTTTGTACAAATTTTGGAACCACTGACACAAAGAGTTCCTTAAATTTTTTCAGATACCATTCATTTATCTGATAAATGTTTTGAAAGATTTCTCTCAGTCTGTGAATTATGTTTTCATGAACTTAACAACAACAAAAATGTAAAACATGGGCAATGGCTTAAATAGACATTTTTCTAAAGAAGACATGAATATCCAACAAGCACATTAAAACATGCTCAACATCACTAATCACTATGGAAATGCATATAATGAGATACCACTACATACCCATTAAGATGACCACTATAAAAATATACCAAATGAAAAGGACTGATTTGGATGTGGGGAAATTACAACACTTGTCCCCCATTGGTGCAAATGTAAATGGTGCAACCACTATGAAAAACAGTATGGCATTTCCTAAAAAAAATAAATAAATAAATTTACCATTTAATCCAGCTATTCCACTCCTTGGTATATAGTCAAATAAACTAAAAGAAGAGTCTTGAAGATATATTTGTACACCTATGTTTATAATAGCATTATTCACAGTAGACAAAATCTGGAGGCAAACCAAATGTTCTCCTATGAATAAATGGATTAACAAATTTAATCCACACAATGGGATGTTATTTAGCTTTAAAAATGAAGGAAGTACTGACACACTATAACCTGGATGAATTTTGAAGACGTTATGCTAATTGAATTAAGTCAACCACAAAGGGCAAATATTCTGTGATTCACCTTATATGAGGTTTGAAGAGTAGTCAAGTTCATTGAAACAAAAAGTAGAAACATGATTTCAGGGCCCCAGGGAAATAAGGAAATGGGGAGTTGTTTAACTAGTGTACAGTTTTAGTCTTGCCAGATGCAAAGGGTTCTAGAGATTGGTTGTAAAACACTGTGAATATAAATTATTAAGATGGTTAATATTATGTTAAATGTATTTTACCATAATTTATTTTACAAAATCTTTCTTTGGTATTAGACACACAGGACTGTGTATGTAGAAAATCCCAAAGAACTAACTAAAAAACCCATCATGACTATAGTAAGGTTGCAGAACATAGAGTTAATACACAAAACTCAACTGCTTTCTTATGTACCAGCAATGAGCAATTTGAATTTGAAAGTAAAAGCACAATATTATTTACATTAGCACAAAATTCTAGGTTGGTGATTGCTTTCTTTTACCACTTTAAATATTTCACTCCACTCTCTTAATTGCATGGTTTCTGAGGAGAAATTCAATGTACTTCTTTCTTTGTTACTCTGTAATTAAAGTTTTTTTTCTTCCTCCAGCTTCTTTCAAGATTTTTTTTTTTTTCGGATTTTTATTTTATATAGTTTGAGTATGATATGCTTACTTGTATATATATATATATATTTTTTTTTGGTATTTATTCTGCTTGGTGTTCTCTGAGCTTCTTGGAACTGTGATTATGAGTTTATCACTAACTTAGGTAAATTCTTATACATGATTGCTTCCAGTTTTTCTTCTGTTCTGTTTTTCCTTTCTTCTCCTTCTTTTATTCTCATTACATATATATTTTTGTAATTGTTCCACAGATTTTTAATATTTTATTCTGTATTTTTTGTCATTTTTTTTTTCATGTTAGGTTTCGTTTTTGAGGTCCCGTGACATTTCTTCAAACTGACTGATTCTTTCTTCCGCTGTGTATAGTCTACTGAAGAGTTTATCAAAGACATTTTTCACTTGTATTATGATGTTGTGGATTCCTCCCTAGAGCTTCCATTTCTCTGTTTATATGTTGTCTATTTTTAGAGCCTGAAGCATATTAATCATAGTTGTCTTTGGGCCTGATGCTTACTCTGTCTCTTCAAAGTGTGTTTCTTGTCTTTAAATGCATCTTATTACTATTTTTTAATTTTCACAAATTTAAAGATGTTCATATTTTTTTTTCTGTGAACCATAGGATATAGTTTACTTTTTTTTCCTTTGCAGATATTCTTTTATGTCTTTTTAAAAATAATTTCAACTTGTATTTTAGAATCAGAGGTATATTTGTTGGTTTGTTACATAGACACACGGTATTTTTGTTGCAAGTCAGATGTGATATACTGTTTCAAAAGAACTGAAGAAAAGAAACCTTTAGTGTGAGGTTTTATGTTTATCTGGCTAATTGTTCGTCTGTGTTTGCATCTGCTGTAGCTGTAGATGTCACAGGCTAAAATTTCCTCTAATGTCCTTGTTTTTGTCCCCCCTCTTATCTTGGAGTTTCCCTAGAGACTTCTTAAATGTCATCTGAGATGCCCATTCTTTCTGTTGCATTCTGCTGTTATACTGGAGTCCTCCTGCTGTGGTGGTGAGGTCTGAATGAGGAGAAGTGTTCTATATTCCTATGGTTAGGTCTCAGTCTTGTGGTGACTTTTGCCCTTTGCCTGTGACCTTCACAAGAATTTCTCTCCCTCTCTCTCTCTGTCTCTCTCTCTCTCTCTCTCTTCTTTTTTTTCTGATAAAACCAAAGCAGATTAGGTCCTGGTAAGATAGTTTCTTTGAGGGAAGGCCTTGTTGAAACAAACTGAGTACTCTGGGCACATTTTAAAGTGACTGTATTTTTCCCTCTACCTGCTGGAAACATGAAAGTATATTTCTCTCATCTTCAATATGAGAACCTAATATGGATCCTGGAGGTAAAGCTCATGAAACTCGGAGGGTCCCCATAAGACTGGACTCCCTGGGGTTTTAGCTTTCAGTCTAGTCCACAATGAGCCTCTAGCAATTCATTAGTTACAGATTATGTTTTCCTCCTCTAACACTAATTCTCACAAAGCTTTCTACTGCTGAGATTCTGCTCTGATAAGTTATGATTCTCCTTTTCCACCTGTTTATCTCTTCAAATTTTGGGGCTGTGTTTGCCCTGTGACTCCAGTTCTTCATACATCAGGAAGAGTTATTGATTTTCAGTTTGTTCAGTATTTTTTTCTTGTTGTATGAATGGGAGAATAAATATCTAAGCTCCTTACGTGCCACACCAGAAAATAAATTTCAGTAAAATTTTCAACTTAGGAATCTTACCATATTAGTCAAAACGAAAAGAAACTTCTTATTGCTTTTAGAATATATAATGTTAAAACTTTCTGATTTCTGAAGTGTTTTGTTTTTTTCTTATTCCTGGGCTTGAAGAGAGGACAGGTTAGTGAATAATTTATTATCTAAGAAATACACATGATTTTATCTGTTTCCATGGAGTTTTATCATTCTCTACACATTCATAAATGTGAATGACTATTCAAGGAAATGATGTTCTGCAAAACATTTCAACAAGCTTGCTTTCCAACCTACAATTTAAATTGACAGCAATTAAATCTTACCAAAGAAGGACTTGTTTTTTTAAAAACAAAAATAAGCATAGGGTGAAAACCAGTATTTTGAGGTCAGTTACTACTCTGTAAAATGGTGGTACTAAACTAGTTTATTTCAATGTCAACAATTGAATAGCCATATTCATGTTGAATAGCCAACAATGTTAGCCATAAGGAGCATGGTTATTAATTGTGTTAAAATGCAATTAATTGAAATATTAGACAACTAATTCTTAAGTTAAGGGCCTAGGACAGAATGATGAAAAAGACGGAAATAATCATTTTTAAAATTTAAGTAAAAAGAAAAGTCCTTAGGTATTTCCCTTACATATCAGTTTACTTGAGTCAAGAATTGCCAAGTAAAGGAATTTAGGAAAAGGTACAGAAAAAAGAAGGCAATCCCTATTTAATGTCATTTAGTTCATTCATTACTAATGATAGATTTATTTTAAGTGATATATATCAAATGCCAAACTATACAAGTCCACACTTAAAATAAGAAAATAAAAATCTCTTTTGTCATCTAAATACGAAGCAAGCCTCTGCTAAATCATGTTTATCCTTTACCCTGAACATCATTTCATAATGTACCAGATTCAATATTCTTGTTCTAAAGCAGATCAAAATGATTACAAAGAAATCTAAATTATTTTCTTTTGTTTTTGCTTTATATTTACTTTGAATATAAAGATTATTCATTTCTTAGAAAATTATTTTGAATGAATGTATTTTAAAAATATACTTCTCAGTAGGATAACTTGAATTCTTAATTCCTATAATTTCCTACAACTTCTTTTTTGGACAATATGGCCCAGAACTCTGCTCAAAATTTCTAGATTTTGAGTAAAACGTAGGTTTTGTTGCCAAAAGTAAGGGCAACCTCCAATAAGTCATTGGAAGCAAAGGAAAGTTGAAATACTAAAAACAAACAAACAAACAAACAAACAAAAGCAAAGAAAACCCCTGTAAATTGAGAAAAATAATTACTTTTTAATGTATTCTAATGTTTATGCGTTTTTCGGTGGGGATAAGATACATACTGAAAATTTTGTTACATGTGCATTGTCACATTTTAAGGAAAACTATGGGAAGAGTAAAAACTGAGTGTACAACTTGAAAATTGGCAGAGGTTAAGTAATAGAATTCACAAACAAATCTCAATGAAAGGCAAGAAACAAGAAAAAACAAAAAGGGCGGGCATAGAAAAAGCAGGACAAATACAAAGCAAAAGTAATTTGGTAGGAACAAGTTCTCATATAAAAGTAATTACAGTCAAGTTAAATGAACTAAACCCACTAGTTAAAAGACAGAGGTGGTTAGAATGTTTTGAAAATTCTCAGCTGTATTTAAAATGTAAGAGTGTAATAAATATGAAAGTAAAGGACGAAAGAAGATATACTAAATTCTTTGGTCAAATACTAACCACAATAAGCCAAATTAACTGTATTACTATCAAACAATAAGGTAAGATTAACACATTATCAGGGATAAGGATGGTTACTACAAGAAATAAAAGATATAAAGCATGAGAAAAATATACTTGTCAACTGTACATACCTAATAGCACAGCCTGAGATTAGAAATGCAGGACGATATTGCCAATTCCACCAGCATAGCAGAAAAATCAACACAACTTCCAAAATTAGAAAACAAACAAAATTATTGATTGAAACTGACCACCATAAAACAAGATTTATTTTATAAGTATTATATTTTATTGTAAATGTGTTTCCAGAATTCTATAAACCTTATAGAGATGACAAAAAGGAACTAGACATGATAAAAATTCCTAGCACATTAAATAATATCCTGGTATTCTCTAAAACCGGTTTTTCCCAAAGTAGCTTATATCTTACTCAAAATGAATATTAAGAGGTGAAACTTCTGTATAATTCTGAATTCTCATTTCAAGCCCACATTTAAATGTATGAAATAAAGAACACGTACTTTTTTTCTATAAGATTTCATATCCTCTGTAATGCATTGACTTGTCTATATGGCACCCTGATTCACCATTATTAGGATGGAATCAGACATTTCTATCCTAATCACAGAAGATCAAAGATTAAAATAAATCTCCAAAATGTCAGGGGTTAAGAGATTCTGTTCATTTTTAGACAATTGACTTATAAATCACCAAACAATTTTAAGGTTAAGAAGTGGCATTTGGTATCCATTGGCAAATAGTATTGGGTGTAATTAAGTTTTCATTTTCTTTATTGTTACATATTTTGAAAGTGGTAAATCTCATCCAGCTTTACCAGTATGTGGTACTCCAATAAGTTACATACGGTATTTTTTTTTTATTTTAATTACTGGAAACACATAGTAAGAATGCTTTTGCAAAACTATAACTGAGAAAATTATGACAGTGAAAGTAATTAGACCTAACCAACTCCATCTTCCTTTTCACCTTTAAACTATCTTTGTTTATTCCTGGGCTTAAGTCCAACTAACTTTGGGAAAGAATTCAGTTCATGGTTTAAATCTGAAACCAAATTGATAAAAGCCCTTTCCCGAAAAGACCTCCTTTTTGCTTGGGGGCCAGTCTGCCTTTGCAAGACTAACAAATTAGCTACAAGATTAGAAATTACAGCTTAGGGGTCATGCACCTTCTGGCTCCAAGAGTCTGAACCTCCCCAAATTGCTCCTGGGGATAACATTACTATTGCCAAACCTAAGATCAATTCTTGAGATATTTTGCAGCCCCTGCTCTGGATGGATCTCAGCTGACACCACCCAGACCTGTAATCTGGCTCAACCAGTTCTGCCATCCTACCCAGGAACAGAAGACAACAAAAAAACCTCACCTCGACCCCCTAAGATTCTATCTCCAACCTGATCAATCAGCACTTTCCATTTCCCAAACCCCTATCAGCCAAATTATCTTTAAAAATTCTGTTCCCCAAATCAGGGAGACTGATTTGAGTAATAATAAAACTCTGGTTTCCTGCATGGCTGGCTCTGCATGAATGACTCTTTCTCCATTGCAACTCCCCTACAGTGGTAAATTGGCTTTGTCTAGGCAGAGGGCAAGGTGAACCCATTGGCCGGTTACAATAGCTTTACCATTTTTAAACACTTAAAGTAACATACCCACATTAAAAGAAAACTGTTTCTCTGGCATTTTATTATCCTTGAGCATAAAAGAAAAAAAGCTTACTCTTATTTTCAAACATTATTAACTGAGAATTGTGTAACCAATGGTTTAAGGTCATTATTACTATTTAAATAAACAATTAGCTATATAGTACTGACTTTTTTTTTTTTTTAAAGAACTAGCTAGATAAGATTTTTTTTCTTTTAGTACCTCAAATGACTGTATAAGCTTCTACCCGAATGTGATTAAATGGCATAATATACCAAGTATGGCTTAGAAGACTACTTATAGAATATTATAGTTTTGAGTAATATCATTATTTTAGCTATGTATGTTATTTATAAAAGATTATTTGTAAGACTGATTTGCATAGTAAGCTAAAGAATAGCATTACTAATTTTTGTTCATTTTAAGTGCTACATGTTATTTTTAGAAATGTTGATGAGAATGTAAATTAATATAGTTATTATGGACAACTGTATAGAGATTCCTCAAAAAACTAAAAATAGAATTACCATATTATCTGATATTACCACTTCTGAGTATTTATCCTTAAATATTTGAGATCAGTACATCAAATAAATGTCTGCTCTCCCATATTCCTTGCAGCACTGTTTACAATAGCCAACTTATGGAATCAACCTAAGTGTTCATCAATAGACAAATGGATAAAGAAAATGTGGTATACATAAACAATAGAACTCAGTTTTAAAGAGAACCTAATTTTGTCTTTTTTGACAACATGGATGAAATTAACAACCATTATGATAAGCGAAAGAAACCAGGCACAGAAAAACAAATGCCGCGTAGTCCCACTTATATGTAAAATCTATAACAATCAAACTCAGAGATGCAGAGAATAGAATAGTGGTTAGCATAACCTGGGGGTGTGGAAGGAATGAAGAGATGGCCAAAGTGTACAAAGCCTCAATTAGAAGGAATAACTTTTTTTTTTTTAACTTTCAAATATACTGCACAGCATGGTGAATACAGTAAATAATAATATATCATATATTTGGTTGATTTTATGGTTTCTATAAGTTATTGGAGTATAGGTGGTATTTGGTTATATGAGTAAGTTCTTTAGTGGCAATTTGTGAGATTTTGGTTCACCCATCACCAGAGCAGTATACACTGCACCATATTTGTAGTCTTTTATCCCTTGCCTCCCCCAACTCTTCCCCACAAATCTCCATCGCATCATTCTTATGCCTTTGCGTCCTCATAGCTTAGCTCCCACATATCAGTGAGAACATACAGCTTTCCATTCCTGAGTTACTTCCCTTAGAATAATAGTCTCCAATGTCATCCAGGTTGCTGCAAATGATTTTAATTCATTCTCTTCATAGCTGAGTAGTATTCCATCATATATATATATGCTGTGTATATATATATGTATATGTGTATGTATATATATGATGTGTATATATATGCAGTATTTGGTTTTCTGTGCATATATATATACACACACACACACATTTTCTTTATCCATTCATTGCTTGATGGGCATTTGGCTTGGTTCCATGATTTTGCAATTGTGATCTGTGCAGCTGTAAACATGCATATGCAGGTATCTTTTTCATATAATGACTTATTTTCCTCTGACCTAATACAGTCAGGGTAGATACCCACTAGTGGGGTTGCTGGATTAAACGGTAGTTCTACTTTTATTTCTTTAAGAAATATCCACACTGTTTTCCGTAGTGGCTATACTAGTATAATTCCCACCAGCAGTACAGAAGTGTTCCCTGATCACTGCATCATC
Organism: Piliocolobus tephrosceles; assembly: GCF_002776525.5. Taxonomy (NCBI): domain Eukaryota; kingdom Metazoa; phylum Chordata; class Mammalia; order Primates; family Cercopithecidae; genus Piliocolobus; species Piliocolobus tephrosceles. The sequence continues at coordinate 60,581,936 of NC_045445.1, read as the reverse complement.
CACACCAACATGTACTGTTTTTTGATTTTTTTTTTTATTATGGCCATGCTTGCAGGAGTAAGGTGGTATCCCACTGTGGTTTTGACTTGCATTTTCCTGATCATTAGTGATATTGAGCATTTTTCCATATGTTTGTTGGTCGTTTGTATATCTTCTTTTGAGAATTGTCTATTCATTTCCTTGGCCCAGTTTTTGAAGGGATTGTTTGGTTTTTCTTACCTATTTGTTTGAGCTTATTGTATATTCTGGATATTAGTCTTTTGTCAGAGTATAGATTGTGAAGATTTTCTCCCATTCTGTGGGTTGTCTGTTTACTCTGCTGACTGTATTGTATATTTGAAAATCACCAAGAGTATACATTTCAAATGTTCTCACCACACACAAAAAAATGATAAGTAGCTGAAGTGATCAATATGTTAATTAGTTTGATTTAGTTATTTCACATTTTATTCATATATCATAACATCTCTTTGTACCCCATAAATGTATACAATATAATATGTATAAATTTATAATTTAAAAATTAAAATTGGCCAAGCGTGGTGGCTCATGCCTGTCATCTCAGCACTTTGGGAGGCAGAGGTGGGCAGATCACCTGAGGTCAGGAGTTCGAGACCAGCCTAGCCAGCATGGTGAAACAACATCTCTACTAAAAATACAAAAATTAGCTGAGCGGGTGGCACATGCCTGTAATCCTGGCTACTCAGAGGCTAAGGCAGGAGAATCACTTGAACCCAGGAGGCAGAAGTTACAGTGAACCTAGATCGTGCCACTGCATTCCAGCCTGGGTGACAGAGGGAGATTCCATCTAAAAAAAGATAAATAAAATTAAAACAAAAACGTTTACTATTTTACACTTTAGAATGAATTCAAAACTAATGGTGATTGACTCTATTATATTATTTATTATTACTTGAAATCCACATAATTCTTTTGGTTAAATGAGTCTCTCAAGCTGCAGGCAAAAGTATGATTCAACTTGGATCATTTTATCATAATAACATTACATAGTTTTGTCAAAGATATGCTAATGAAGCAGGTGAATGTAGTAAAACACTAATACATGTGTAACAATTAAACAAGGTAAAGTGGTAGACTACAGAAAGCAATCCTATGTAGAATATTTGTTTTCTACCTTATGAGAAATGTACTATAATAATTATCTCTTAATGAAATGTAAAACATCTTTATAGGTGATGACCCCAAGTCACTGGGAAGTTCTGTAAATTCTGATATCCCATTGAACTTCAGACCTGTGACTAATACTTTTGCCTCAATTTTTGTTTATTTTATCATTGTAGAGAAAATAAATAAATAAGTTTTGAATGAGCCGAACCATGTAGAAAATCTTAATACATAGCAAAATCTGTTTCCTTCATAAAAAGGTAAATTTTTAAATCATCTTTGTTTCTGAGAATATATTTTAGATTAGTCAGAATGATAATCCTTGAAAACTAAACTAGAGCAAATCCTAGCAATCGCAACCAGGAAAGAGATAGAAATAAAAGGCTACAAAGTCAATGTACAAAAATCAGTCGCATTTCTATACACCAATAATGTTCATGATGAAAGCTAAACCAAGAATATAGTCCCATTTACAGAAACCACAAAAAATCATACCTAGGAATATATTTAACCAAGAAGGTGAAAGATCTCTACAAGGAGAACTACAAAACATTGCTGAAAGAAGTCATAGATGACACAAATGAATGAGAAAAACCTATGTTCATGGATTGGAAGAATAAATATTGTCAAAATGGCCATATTGCTCAAAATAATCTATAGATTCAATGCTATTCCTATCAAACTACACACGTATTTTTTTTTTTTACAGAATTAGGAAAATACTTTTCTAAAATTCATATGTAACTAAAAAAGAGACTGAATAGCCAAAACAATCTTAAATCAAAAAGAACAAAGCCAGAGGCTTCACAATACCCCACTTCAAACTATGCCATAAGTCTACCCCAAACAGCATGATACTGGTACAAAAACAGACATATAGACCACAGGAACAGAATAGACAACCCAGAAATAAAGATGCACACCTATAGCCATCTGATCTTTGACAAAGTCGAGAAAAATAAGCAATACAAAAAGCACTGCCTATTCAATAAAAGGTGCTGGGGTAGCTGGCTAGCCAGATGCAGAAGAATGAAACTGGACCCTTTTTACCATGTACAAAAACTAACTTGAGTTAGATTGAAGACTTAAATGTAAGACCTCAGAATATGAGAATTCTAGAAGAAAATCTAGGAAACAACATTCTAGACATTGGCCTTAGGAAAAAAATTATGACTAAGGTCTCAAAAGCAACTGCAACCAAAACGAAAATTGACAAGTGAGACTTAATTAAACTAAAGAGCTTGTACACAGCAAAAGAAACTATCAAAAGAGTGAACAACCTACACAAGAGGGGAAAATATCTACAATCTATGCATCTGTCAAAGGTCTAATATCCAGAGTCTATAAGGAAGTTAAAGATTCAACAAGCAAAAAGCAAATAATAATTCCATTCAAAAGCAGGCAAAAGACATGAACAGACACTTCTCAAAAGAAGACATTAAAGCAGTCAGCAAACATGAAAAATGCTCAACCTCACTATCAGAGAAATGTCGATCAAAATCACAATGAGACACCATCTCACACCAGTCAGAATGGATATTATTAAAAAGTCAAAAATCAAAAGATGATGGCAAAGCTGCAGAGAAAAGGGAATGCATATACTGTTGATGGAAATGTAAATTAGTTTAGCCATTGTGGAAAATAGTTTAAAGATACATCAGATAACTAAGAATTACCATTTAACCCAGCTATTCTGTTACTGGTTATAAATCCAAAAGAAAATAAATCATTCTACCAAAAAGTCACATGTACATGCACTTATACGTTTCTCACAGCAGTGTTAATAAGATCCAAGACAAGGAATCCACCCAGGTGCCCATGAATACGAGCTTGGAAAAAGAAAATGTGGCAGATGTATACCATGAAATACTATGCAGCCATGAAAATAATAGAATCATGTCCTTTGCAGCAACAGCGATGTCACTGGAAGCCATTATCCTAAGCAAATTAACACAGAAACAGAAAACCAAATAACACATATTCTCACTTATAAGTGGAAGCCAAACATTGTGTACTCATGAACATACATATGGAAACAATAGTCAATGGGGACTACTCGAGGGAGGAGAAAAGTATGGGTGCAAGGATTAAAAAACTAACTATTGAGAACTAAGATCACTACCTGGGTGACTGGATCAATTGTGCCCCAAACCCCAGCAACACACAATATACCCAGCAAACATATTTGCACAAGTACTCTCTGAATCTGAAATAAAAGTTGGAATGATAAAAAATAAAAATAAATGAGATAAGTGTTTTAAAGTTTGTCCCTTGCATAATCTTTTTCAAAATTTGTCATCATAATAATCAAATTTAATCCTTTACATAAAGAATCCAAATGATTATTCTGTGATCCACCATAAAGAACGCCCTTTAAAGGCTGGGCGCAGTGGCTCACATCTGTAATCCCAGCACTTTGGGTGGTCGAGGCGAGCAGATCACAAGATCAGGAGTTCAAGACCATCCTGGCTAACATGGTGAAACCCTGTCTCTACTAAAAATACAAAAAATTAGCCAGGTGTGGCGGCGTGCGCCTGTATTCCCAGCTACTCGGGAGGCTGAGGCAGGAGAATGGCGTGAAGCCGGGAGGCGGAGCTTGCAGTGAGCCAAGATTGTGCCACTGCACTCCAGCCTGGGAGACAGAGCGAGACTCCGTCTCAAAAAATACAAAAAACAAAAAACAAAAAAAACAAAACGCCCTTTAAAGCATATAAATACTTGGTTCATAGAAACACTGAGTAAATGGTAGTTACTAGAGGCCAAGGATGGTGGGGAGATTGAGGAGATGTTTGCCAAAATACACAAAATGTTAGTTAGGAGGAATAAGTCAAAAGATCTTATGTGACTACAATTAATATATTGTACAATTGAAAGTTGCTGAGAAAGTAGATTTTATATGTTCTCACCACAAAAAATAACTACATGAGGTAATGCATACGTGAATTATATTGACAGTCATTCCACAATGTGCACGTATATCAAAACATCATGTTATGAACACCACTACACTAGGATCAGCCTCAAAACATCATGTTGTACACCATAATATATAAAATGTTTACTTGTCAAATAAAAATAAAAATATCAGGCAAACAAACAGACCTCTGGTTCCCTAGTTCAGAGAGTATCAGGAAAAGATGGTCTAGTATCCTGGGTATGCTGACATGGAGAAGGGTCGTTAAATGACTAATGCTGATAAGATATATTTTTATCCTCAGAGTACCAGGATCATTCATTTGACTCCACTTATTCTCTGACTTTCTGGTACATTACATATATCTCCATTCATTTTAAAAATTATTACATAATTATTGTCATTAACTGCAAAAATTTTTGGTCTCTGCAGGAACACATCACTGAATGTGACTTAAAGTTCTACAATGGGAACTTTGTTTTCTCATCTACAGGAATGTACTATAGGGACGCTCTTTATCATATAATTTATATCTAGGTATCTAACTTGTTTAGGAAAATGATAGCTAGAGTCTGAGAACCTGTTAAATCTTACATCAACGGGAGTGGCTCCAAGGAAAGGGAAACTCTTAGTCACAATGTTAATTTTTTCTCTCAGAGGAAAGAGGGCCTGTAAGCGGGCCAGAAACATTGAAGGTAACTTACAGCCTAAGGAACATACATTTTTCTTACTTGAAATCAAAATCTACATGAATGATTTTGTTTTCAGGTTTTCAGGTATTTGGTGTTGAATGAATTGACCCATAGTGGCTATGTGGAACAAAAGCAGACATATGCTATATTATATAATCATGTTTAAGTTTCCCTTTATTCTTGTTATTTTTCCCTAAGTGTCTTTTTAATACTTCCAAGTGAAAAACCTTCCATTAAGTCATATAAGCCCTCATACTTACCAAGGTAACCATTTCTCTTACATTATCTCACCAAATAACAACTTTATATAACTGTGTAGCATAAACACACCCATACCAAATGATATAGTTAACTAGTTAGAGGAGCAAGCCAACACATTTTTCTCCCTTTAATATCTCACTTTCAAAAACATATTTTCCTTTTCCCTCACGATGCCAAGATGTACAATATCTTATATAGTGGAAATAATGTTTGTTATGAATAGAAACAAAGAAAAATAGTTTCCATAGCAACATATCTTTCCATATGAAAACAGAACATTACGTTCATCACTATTTAAGTTTTGCCTTATTTTGTTAGTATGCCTATTGATTTATTGAGAGACAGGTCAGATGCTGAATGTTTTTTTGAGGTAAGAATAGAGCCAAATGAACAGTTAAAGAAAAAAATGTATTCTGTTTTCACACTGAGTAAGCTATTTAGTGACAGGCTTTCTGATATAGGCAAATTGTAAAACGTGATGTGGTAAAAAGAATTAAGCTATATGTTAAAAGGTTGTCATGTAAATTTTGCAAGAACATATAAACCAATAGATTTCTGGAATTGGCATGTGAAGATGAATGACTATTGATTGATCGTGCTATAAATACATGTGCATGAAATGAAGTGTAACGTGACAATATAGGTAAGGTTCAGAAGCTGGAGGGAAAGCGAGAGACAGTGGGGAAAGTCTGGCATTGAAACTATCAATAAAAAATATATTCCAAGTGCCTCAAAATTCATGTATCCCAGATGAATTAATGAAAATAGAAGGAGAAAAATCCCTGACCCGACTGAATCAATTACCTGAGTAATCCCTGTTGTGCACTCTTGAATCAGGCATGTAATTTATTCTCTCTCTTTCTCTCTCTCTCTCTCTCCCTCCACGCCCCTTTGCTTATGCATTTTTATGAGAGAGAGAGAGAGAGAGAGAGACAGAATGAGAGAGAAAGAAAGTGACATATAAACTGGATTCATTGAATGAGTACCAGACAGTCTTCTGGACTCTAAGGTATTCATTCAGATGAATGTGAAATGGGTCAGTAGGGCAGGAGGCACACAGATAAAGAACAACTCATTCTGCTTGGGAAAACCAAGAAAAGTTTCATAGAAAAGGTAACAATGGAATTGGTCATTGACAAATGAGTAGGAATCACCACACTGCTTTCCACTCTGGCTGAATTAATTTACACCCCCACTAACAGTGTATAAGGATTCCTTTGCCTCTGCAACCTCACCACTATCTATTTTTCGACTTTTTAATAATAGCCACTCTGACTGATGTGAGATGATATCTCTTCGTGGTTTTGATTTGCATTTCTCTAATGATAAGTGATGTTGAGCTTTTCTTTCATAGGTTTGTTAGCCTCATGTATGTCTTCTTTTGAAAAGTGTCTATTCATGGAGCTGGAGGCCATTATCCTTAATAAACTAACTCTGGAACAGAAAACCAAACACTATATGTTCTCACTTATAAGTGGGAGCTAAATGATGAGAACACCGGACACAAAGAGAGGAACAACAGACCCTGGGACCTACGGGAGGGTGCAGAGTTGGAGTGGGGAGAGGATCAGAAAAAATAACTAATGGGTGCTAGGCTTAATATTTGGGTGATGAAATAATCTCTATCAAAAAGCCCCATAACATGAGTTTACCTGTATAACAAACTCGAATACGTATCCCTGAACTTAAAATAAAAGTTAAAAAAAGAAAGATAAGTAGGAGTTCTTTAGGAAGATGAGAAGAAAGAATTTCATATCAAAGAAAGTAGTATTAACATTAGAAAGATTGAAATAAAAAGCATCGTTTGTTTTGGTTTTGGGGGGGTGTAACCTGCTGTGTTTGAAATACACATTTTATCTTTATAGTAGAAGAAAACAAATGTTTCCAGATTTGGAAAGTCCAGACAATATTTGGGTCACGATGTCATGAATTGGTCAAACTATCATGTTTCATCACAGCAGCATAGAAGGGAAGGATGCAAAGAGAAAAGGTATGTAAGAGAAACTGGATGACTGGACAGAGAACAGACATAAAGATGTCCAGTAAAGAAGCCATCTGACTGAGATAGACAGAGAAGCTAGAAAAAATTGGATACTATGGGAGACAGACATTTGAAAACTCAAAGGAGCCAGAAATTGAGAGGAACTTTCTGTTTTATTATTAATTGTGCTACATCTATGTTGTAAAACCTATCTACTAATGAGCAAGTTTCTCTACCTGAGACCTAACAATAGAGCTGACCCTATGAATATTTGTGAAAACAGCCTCTTACTTCCCTTTTAGCATCTTACCTTGTGCTATCAACTGCAGCCGCTTCATGAATATGCCATCCTATGCTTCCATGTATCACAGGTTCTTATGCTATTATTTTGCTGCCTTAAGATCCTCACAACGGTGTTATGTTCAGGTTCGTTGTGCCTGGGCAGAAACACATATCCCTGCCTAATTTCACTTAATATTCCTTGTTCTGTGTTCCAGGTCTTATCAGATCTATTTCCCAATGCTTATCAATTCTCCCACTTCTTTCTGTCCAAAGCACAGTTATCTTAGTTTGGTCTTCCATCGTTCAATGGTTCTCTATTGCTTACAGTATAAAATTCAAATTGTGATGATAAGGGTATAAAATAAGTTAATAACATTTCTAAAAGTACATTAACTGTGCTTTATGGTTTGCTCATACTTTAAAAGAATCATCTGTGTTAAATCAGCAAATTATGTGATACATGAGTAAGAATGATATTGGTCATATTTATAGAAGAGGAAGATTGGATGTAATATTTTATAAAGTTAAATATCATGTATAATACAGTCACAAGAACTTGTCTCATTGATGTGATGTTTTACAAAAATATGTTCTTTAAAAATAATACCAATACATTGTTAAATTTGCACATATACTTGTGCTCTCGCTTAACTCTTAGTAGCAAGACTACTTTTTATGAAGTTTTATGCAATTTCAATGGTATTAATATCATAAATCTGGACATACTTGAATAGATTTTCACATTTATTTTTCCATCTTTTCTGCAGAAGGCCTCATCTTTGATTACAAATTATTTAGATTGTACCATCAGGGAAATATATGTAATCTCCGAAAACATTGTAAGATTTTCTTTTCGTTTTAGACTGATTAAGCTTATTTTTAATTTAAACTTTTGAAATATCCTTTCGTGCAACTTTGGACAAGTCTCTTAAACCATATGCATCAGTGCTTTCACCTATAAAGTGATAATATAAGCAATAATAATGTTTCTGATAAAGTTGTTATGAGGAATTAATAAAATAATGTATGTGAAATATTTAGCATATTTCTTATCACATGGTGAGCTTAGTTGAATATTAGCTGTCAATATCATAATTATTGTGATTATTCTATGCTTTCTAAGAAGAGGCCATTACAAATTATTTTGGTATTTATTAACTTATTTCTGTTTTTTATTTACCAACTCTATCATCAATGATATAAAATAATAATGATATTTAGGGTTATCGTTATAACTGATATTACTGGACCTTAGAGAGAACAGGAGCAAAGATGGAAAAAGTACATATACATATATACTCTTACATACAAGAGTGTGTACATATATATATATATATATTCTCATATATATACATATATACTTACATATACATATATATTCTCTCTATATATATATGTATGCCAGGATAGACTATAGTGCAGCAACAAACAATCCCACAACTTGGTAATTTAAAACAACAGACATTTACATCTCAATTATTTTACATGTTCTTTAAAGGGCATGGGTTGGGGCCTCTCTGTTCATTATACTCCCTAAGAATCTCAGCTCTCAGAGAAACCACCATAACATGTGAAACCACCATATCAAAGAGAAAAAAAGAGCTCTGTAGGATCATGTCCCTGTTACTAAATGCCTTGATCTGAAAATGACATACATCTTCTGTTCAAAATCATTGGCCAAAACAATCACATGGCCCCATGCAAACATAAGAAAAACAAGAAGTGTAATCATACCTTGTGTAAAGAAGATGGAGAAACTGACATATTCGGCAAGCAATTCCAGTGGCTATAACAAGACTGAAATATATTCAAAACTTGGTTAGATTATACTATCAGATAGAGGCCCTATTTCTGTTGAAGCCCAAGGATTTTTCATACTCGAATTTACTACTGAGAATTAAAATAAAAGCACTCTCTATTTGTTTCGTGAAACTGAATAGTACACAAACCAATCCAACAGTTTACTTAGATTCCTACGATCACTTCCTGGGAAGTATTCCCAATAATGAAGGCCCTTGCCACCCAAATATGGGTTAAAAAATTAGACGGGCTAAATTTCTAAACTGTGTCAAAGGAGAAAGAGATACACTAAACAGGATCTTGTCATTAATCGACATGAGGAACCCATACTAATTCTCAGTTTCCTGTTCAGAGTGACTAGGATGGTGACGAGTAGCTATTTCACTGACATAAATGCTAGAGAAGAATAGGTAAGGTTGAGTAATATTACATTGTATGTGTACACCACATATTTTTTGTTCATTCATCTGCTAATGAACCTTTAGGTTGTTTCCACATCTTGGCTATTGTGAATAGTGATGCAATGGACATGAGAGTGATACCATTTCGTTGAGATCTTGATTTCAACTATTTTGGATATATATCCAAAAGTGGGTTTGCTGGATCATATAGTAGTTCTATTGTGTGTGTGTGTGTGTGTGTGTGTGTGTGTGTGTGTGTGTGTGTGTGTGAAAATGCCATACTGTTTTCAATAGCAGGTGAACCATTTTGCATTCTCATTAACAGAGTACAGATGTTCCAGTTTCTTCACATTCACATCAAAACTTGATGTTTTAGTTTTTTGATAATGGCAATCCTAATAGATATGAAGTGATATCTCATTGTAGTTTTCATTTGTATTTCCTTTATGATTAGCGACTTTCAGTATTTTTCCACTTCTGTTGGCCATTTGTATGTCTTCTATAGAGAAATCTCTACAGTTCATTTTAAAATTAATTTTTCTTTATGCTATTGAGTTTGAAGGGTTACTTATTTATTTGGGGAATGAACTCATCAGATTTATGGTTAGCAATTATTCTTTCCCATTCTGTATGTTGCTTTTTTACTGTATTGATAGTCCTCTTTGCTATGCAGAAAATTTTTAATTTGATGTAGTCGAACTCATCTATTTTTTCTTTTGTTGTCTGTGTTCTGAGGTCATAGTGATGAAATCATCGTCCATTCCAAAGTTAAGAAGATTTTTTCCTATGTTTCCTTTTAGTAGTTTTATGGGTTCCAGTTGCATTTAAATCCTTAATCCATTCTGAGTTTATTTATTTATTTTATTTTATTTATGTATTTATTTACTGAGATGGAGTCTTGCTCTGTCACACAGGCAGGAGTGCAGTGGCACGATCTCGGCTCACTGCAAGCTCTGGTTCACTGCAAGTTTCGCCTCTCAGGTTCACGCCATTCTCCTGCCTCAGCCTCCAGAGTAGCTGGGACCACAGGTGCCCATCACCACGTCCGGCTAATTTTTTTCTATTTTTTTAGTAGAGACGGGGTTTCACCGTGTTAGCCAGGATGGTCTCAATCTCCTGAGCTAGTGATCCGCCCCCCTTGGCCTCCCAAAGTGCTGAGATTACAGGCATAATTGAGTTTATTTTTATATATGATGTGAAATAAAAGTCTAATTTTATTCGTATGCATTTGGATATCTAGTCTTCCCAATACCATTTGTTGAAGACAGTATTATTTCTCAATTTTATATGCTTGGCACTCAGTCAGTGATTTTTTGACCCTACATGGGTGAATTAATTTCAGGGTTCTGTATTATGTTCGATTGGTTTATATGTCTGTCTTTTGTCAGTACCATAGTGTTTTTTTTCCCCGTTTTAAAACTTTTTAAAAGAGTAGATGTATATAATTATGGGGTACACGAGATGTTCTGATGCAGGCATACAATGCATAATAATCACGTCATGGAAAATGTGGTATCCATCCCCTCAAACATATATCCTCTATTTTATAAACAATCCAATTATCTTAAAATGTACAATTTATTATTGACAAAAGTCACCCTATTAGATCTTATTCATTCGTTTCACCTATTTTTTTTTTTTTTTTGCTTTGTTGTTGTTGTTGTTGTTGTTGTACCCATTAACCATCCCTACCTTTCACCCACCCCCAACTACCTTTCCCAGCTTCTGGTGACCATCCTTCTTCTACTGTCTATCTCCATGGGTTCAATTGTTTTAATTTTTAGATCCCACAAATAAGTGAGAACTTGAAATGTTTATCTTCATTGTGGTAGCTTTTTAATATATTTTGAAATCAGAATGTGATGCTTCCATTTTTGTTCTTCATTTTTTTTCAAGATTATTTAGGGTATGTGGGGTCCTTTGTGGTTCTACAAGACTTTTAGAATTGTTTTTCATATTTCTGTAAAAAAATGACTTTGGGATTTTGATAGGGATGACATTGAATCTGTAGATTGCTTTGGTTATTTGGACATTTTAACAATATTAAGCCTCACGATGACTTTCCATTTGTTTATCTCTTCTTGAATTTCTTTTAATGACATTTTGTAGCTTTCAGTGTACAAGTCTTTCACTTTCTTTAAGTTTATGTCTAAGTATTTTATTCTTTTCGATGCTATTGTAAGTTGGGTTATTTTATTTCCTTACAGATAGCTCAGTATTCACATTTAGAAACACAACTGATACTTTATGTCAATTTTGTATCCTGAGACTTTACTGACTTATTAGTTTTAACATGCTTTTTGGAGGATATTTATGATCTTCTATATATAATATCAGGTCATCGGCAAACAGAGACCATTCTACATCTTTCTTTCCAAACCAGGTGCCTTTCATTTATTTTTCTTACCTAATTACTCAGAATAAGACTCCTAGTGCTATGTTGAGTAAAACTGGTGAGAGTGGGCATCCTAGCTTCATTCCTGATGTTAGTAGAAAAGCTTTCAGCTTTTCACATTTAAGTATGATGTTAGATGTGGGATTTTCATATATGGCCATTATTATGTTAAAGGATGTATTAGGTTATTTTTGTATTTCTAGAAAGAAATACCTGATACTGGGTAATTTATTTAAAAATATGTTTAATTGGCTCACAGTTCTCCAGGCTGTACAAGCAATGCACTGGCATCTGCTTGGTTTCCAGGGAGTTTTTACTCACGGCAGAAGGCAAAGCAGGAGCAGGCACAACACATGGCAAGAGCAGGAGAGAGAGAGAGAGTGACGGAGAAGATGTCACACACTTTTAAACAGCCAGATCTTGGGAGAACTCACTCACTTTCACGAGGACAGCACCAAGGGGATGGCACTAAATCATTCATGAGAAATTCACTCCCACGATCCAATCACATCCCACCAGTCTCCACCTCCAACACTGCAGATTACAATTTAACATGAGATTTAGATGGGACAACATCCAAACTACACCAAGAAAGTTTCTCTGTATTCTTACTTTGTAAAGAGTTTCTGTCAAGAAAAAGTGTTAAATGTCATCAGATACCTTCTGCATCTATTGAGATGAATACATATTTTTAACTTTAATTTTGTTAATGTGCTTCATCACATTAATTGGCTTGCATATGTTGAACCAATATTACATCCCAGAAACAAATCTCACTTAGTAATGATGTATGATGCTTTTAATGTGCTGTTGAATTCAGCTTCCAATTTTTTGTTGAGGATTTGTACCTCCATGTTTATCAAGGTAATTGGCTTGTAGTTATATTTTCTTCTGTTGTCCAGCTTTGATATCAGAGAGGTAGCTGCCCTCAGAAAATGAGTTTGGAAGTGTTCCCTTCCCTTAAATTTTTGGGAAGAGTTTGAGAAAGATTGGCATTAATTCTTATTTAAATGTTTTGTAGAATTTTCCAGTGGTCATCACTTGGGTTTTTCTGTTTCGAGGTCTTTGATTACTGATTCAAACTTCTTATTAGTTATACATCTGTCCAGTTTCTATTTCTTCATTTTTCAGTCTGTGTAGCTTGTATGTTTCTAGGACTGTATCCATTTCTCTAGGTTATCTATTTCATTGGTATTTAGTTGTTCATAGTAGCCTTTTAGGATCCTTTGCATTTTTGTAGTATCAGTTATAATATCTCCTCTTTCATTTCTAATTTTACTTAGGATAATTTTCTTTTTTATCTTAGTCTAAGAGTTTTGTCAATATTATTTATATTTTCAAAATTACCTCTTAGATTCATTGACTTTTTAATTGTTTTTCTATTATCTAATTAGTTTATTTCTGCTACTATTTTAATATCTTTTCTGCTGTGACTTTGGGTTTTGTTTTTTCTTCATTTTCTAGTTACTTTAGTTAAAAGTCAGATTGTTTCAGATCCCTTCTCTTTTATAATGTAGGTATTTATCTCTACAAACTTTTCTCTAAAAATTGCATTTTCTGCATCCTGTAAGTTTTGGTATGTTGAGTTTTCATTTACTTGTGCCTCCATATATTTTCTAATTTCCATTTTTATTTATTCTTTGACCTTTCAAACTTCTCTGTTTGTCTTTGGAATTTGGTAAATTAATTAAAATATGTCTCAGATTACATTTCTTTGCCTTCATTTGATTTGGGATTCCTTAGGCTTCCTGTGTCTTGATGTCCATTTCCCTTTCCATATTTGGAAAATTTTTAGCCATTCTTTGAAGACTTTCTCTGGTTCTTTCTCTCTCTCTTCTCTTTCTTTAATTCTCATAATGTGTGTTGGTCCATTCGATAGTGTCCTACAAGTTCCTTAAGCTTTATTCACTCTTTTTCTTTCTTCTTTTTGTTCCTCTGACTGAATAAATTTCAATGATCTGTCTTCAAGTTTGTTGATCTAATTTTTTTCATCTGCTATTGAACCCAGCCAGTGAGTTTTCAGTTCATTTATTAAATTTTTTAGTTTCAAGATTCCTGTTTGGTAGTTCTTAATATTTTCTGTCTCTTCGTTTCATTTCTTACTTTCTTCATGCATTGTTCTCCGGACTTCAGTAAGCATATTTATGGCAGTTATTTTGAATTATCTGTTAGGTATACTATACATCTACATTTCTTTAGAGACAGTTTCTGGAGATTTTTCTTGTTACTTTGTTTGGAACATATTTCTTTTTCTTAATTTTCCTTGACTCTCTGAGTTGATGTCTGTGCATTTGGACAAGAAAACCACCTTTCTGCGTCTTTACCTATTTGCATCATATAGGAGAAGACCCTCTCCAATCAGCCTGGCTCTTAAACCCTGTTGCTAGTTCAAACTGCTTTTTTGTTCTTGAGTGCCCTCTGGAATTGAAGGCCTCTTAAACCCTGTTGCTAGTTCAATCTACTTTTTTGTTCTTGAGTGCCCTCTGGCATCTAGAGTGTACTAGATCCCATTAGTGCTCTGAAGGTAAGCTGAGGCCAGTTCCTCAGGAAGTCCCCAGAAACCTGAATCATTAGATGCTCTGTCCAACTGCTTCCCTTTTTCAGGGATAAGTTGGTAAGTGGGGTTGTTAGCCTGTTAACTCTGTGCTGAACTTGGAGAGGAAGAGCTGTGGTCACTAGTTATGTGCTACATCTAACCATTGTCTTTGTTCTCACAGTCCTTGCGTGGCTACAGTATGCTGGTTCCTGTTAGTATTCTAAGACAAGCAAGACAGAGTCAGTCATTTGAGCACCTCCCAGAAATATTGGACATTTGTTGCATGTTCAGCTCAATCCCTCATCTTGGAAAATCTGGGAGCTAGGATTTATTTCCTCCTTGCTTTGTGCTCAGCTGAGGTGATGAGCTGGGGTGAGTGCCCACCCATTTATTCAAACCACCACATTTTTCTCTGCAGCTCCCAAGGGACCAGCATATAACAGCCCCTACAGCTCTCTGAGATAGGTGAGATAAAAACCAGTTCCTTAGGGAACACCCAAAAACTGGGGATATTAAATGTGCCATCCAACTCTTTATCTCCTCAAGGAGAATTTGGGGGCTGGAGTTTATCACTTGCTTTTGTTCTAGGTTGAACCAGGGCAAGGAGCTGTGGTGTGTCTTCACCCTAATTAAACTGCTGCTTTATTCTCTGTAGCTCCCAGATGCCTACTACATACCTGCTGAGTATCCCTTAATCAAAATGCTTGAAGCTAGAAGTGTTTCGGGTCTTATTTTTTTTTCAAATTTTGGAATGTTTGCATTATACTTACCTGTTCAGCATCCCTAATTGAAAAATCCGAAATCTGAAATGCTTCCAATAAACATTTCCTTTTGAATGCCTTCTTGATGCTGAAAAAGTTCTGGGTTTTGTAACATTTCTGATTCTGGATTTTTGGATTAGGGATATTCAGCTTTTATTAGTAGGCCCTATCAATTTTCTTAGACAACATGATAGAAGGCAGTCCCTTGGTTAGCATATAAAAAAGTTTGAACATTAGATCTATGGACCAAGTCCTTTGAAGAAACTAAGAGCTGGGAGTTTCACCTTAATTATATGGCACTGTGCCAGGGCTGAAGATTATGGGAAGAGGATATCTCTGCTTCTCTTATTGATTTTACTACGGCTGGTCTTGTAAACTAGCACAGGATGTAAGAGCTTCTCAACTAATTTTTGGGTTTCTCACAAAGAAATGGACCTGTGAGTCACTCTTGTATTAGGGATCTTGGGAAGAAGGAATGTCCAGGGCTTGCTATTCTGCCATCTTGCTGATGTCCTTAAACACATTCTTTTAAAGGGCAAATTTTCCTTTATGTCAATTTCACCTCAATAAACTTGATCTTTTCAAAAAGCTTTCACGGATAAGTTATAGTCAAGGAACAGGTAGAAGATGAAGCTTGGAAGATTGAGAAAGTATAGTAATAAGGCTGGGAGAAAATACAGAAGCAATATGGAAACCAATGGAGAAATCTTAACATTCTAGGTGGAACTAAATAACTAATGACTCCTGCAAATCACTCTTTAAGTTTAGTAAACAGAAAGTCACCTATGACCTTGGCAAAGAGGGCTTGAAGTACAGCAATGGGAATGAAAGCCTGAGGTAAGTACATGGTAAAAGTGTGCAATCTATTATATAAAGATATTTTAATTAAAAGAAAGAAGAGAAAGAAGGGGATAGCTAGATAGGAAAACATGGTCAAAGGAGGATTTTTATAATAAAGCTGGTAAGAGCAGAGGTCTACAGATCCAATAATGTAAAGAAATGCATTACATAATGAAGTTCTTGAGGTGGCAAAATACTGTGGATCAAGAGTACACATAGAAGGGAGAATTATACTTTGATAAGAGGAAGGATGCTATTTTGTGTTGAACTGCACCCCCAACCAACAAATTTATATGTTGATGTCCTAACTCCTAGTACCTGATAATGTGACTTTATCTGTCTATAGGATTTTTACAGAAGTATTCAAGTTAAAATGGGGTAATTACAGTGGGCTCTAATTTGGTATGACTGGTGTCTTACTAAAGGAGGAACTTCAGACACATAAACATGCAGAGAAGAAAAATGATTTCAAGAGACACAGAGAGAAGATCACTATCTACAAACCAAGGAGAGAAGCCTAAAACAGATCTTTCCCTTAGAGTCCTTAGAAGGAAACAACCTTGCTAACACCTTGATTTTTGACATCTAGCCTGCAGAACTTTGAGACAATGAGTTTTTACTGTTTAAGCCACCCAGTTTGCAGTTATTTAAGACGGCTCTAGAAAAGTAATAGCGACAGCTTCTTCACTGAAACTGGAGTGATAGCAAAATGAGAGAAGATACAATACAATTTTCAGTGGCAGGGAGGAATATGAAAGAGTTCTTAGCTACTATGCTTTTTTTTTTGTGGAATAAGATGCAAAATAGTCTATTAAAAAGAAGGTGTAGAGGGCTAGGCAAAAATGGTGATGATTTCAACTAGCTGTTCTAAAGAACAAAATAGAAAGCTGACTAGTGATGTATAAAAGTTATTATTGGGCAGTATTGTGAGTACGGTCAGCATGAGCAGCCATGGATTTTTAGTGATGCCTGTGTGCATAGTTGTGTTCTTCTCCAACTGTGCTCATAAACTTGGTGGTAAACTGTTTGAGGGTTTGGGGGCATGGTTTGGAAAGGCAATGCAAAGAAAATGGAACATGGAAAAAGTAATGTTAAGGAGAAATGTGATATAGTCTGGATAACAAAGGAACTAAAAACTGAAAGTAGCTGATATTTTGAAAGGAAATGGAGATGTCAAGGAGCTAAAGTTCTTAATGAGGTAAGAAAGTAAGTGAACTGCTCAGAATATGAGGTTTGGATTATACCTTAAGATTTCAAAGTTGGAGCAATTCTGGGCATAGATGAGTGCCTGAGATATGAAAGTTGTGATTGAAGTGAACACATTATGATGAAGTTAGGATGGTAAATGAGTTATTCACATAGGCTTTGAAGTTACCAATGATAGCTTTGGTATGTAGGATTAAAAGAAAGACTGATCTAGATGCCAACATTTTCATAAGTGGCTAAAAGATTAGTGAATATGGATTTTGAGGAAGGGCAAAAGATGATAATAGGTAATATAGCTGGATGCTACAGGCTTCAAAGAAGACAGAAATTTCAACCACAGGTCGAAAAACAATTATATTATCTCTTATGTTTTTATTGCAATAAAGGCACATTATGTCATATATATGTATATGTAGATGTAGATATCAGTGTTAAATATACATGTAATTCCATGAAATAAAATGTAATGCCTGGCAAAGTTAACAACATGAAAAGAAATACAGATGGTTCCCCCACTTACAATGGTTATAAATAAGATTTTTTTTATTTTATTTTACAATGGTCCTAAAGTCATATGCATTTTGTAAAAACCATACTTCAAATTTTGAATTTTGATCTTTTTTCCAGGCTTGTGTTATACAATATGATACAATGCATCACTTTTGGAAAGCTGGACAGTGGCAGCAAGCTACATCTCACAATCAGTCATGCTAATGTAAGTGCTCTGAGCACTTTTAAGGTAGGATGGGCTAAGCTATGATATTTGGTAGGTGTATTAAAATGACATATACCTTGACACCCACTTCAAGGTGTGCTATGGTTTCAACATGAGTTGGACATATAATATGCTCACTCATACTAAGCAGCAAAGGGATTTCTCTAGATAGTCGACCTATGGTAAGGAAGTGACCAAGATCAGAGAACACAGTGTAATTATGTACCTTACTCTAAACTCGAGACTTAGGATTCTTTACAGCGGCAACTCTCCCCACACATCTTGTTCACAGGATGCATCCTCAGGCTCTGATACTTTCTACTTTTCTGTTACCCACAAAATATTATCATGAAACCAGCACTGTCCAATAAAACATTTTTCAATTATGGCAACTCTCTGTATTTTCACTGTTTAATGTGGTAGTTACTGATAAATTTAAATTTGAATTTAAATAACCGTATGTTGCTAGTGGTTGTAATATTGGAGAACACAGCTTTAGATCTTGTTAGATGACATAAAAAACATAACTCATCCTAACAAGTTATTGACCCCTTCTATGACGTCCTTTCAAGATGACTGTCTTTTAACTGCGCAACATCGTAGGTACAAGGCTTTAACAAAAGAGAATGATTCTATAACAATGGTAGGAATTTCAACAAATTGACATAGCAGAAACTTTTGAGAAACTAAAGAGTTTAGTTTGAGAAACTAAAGAGTTTTCATGGAAATCAGAAAATTCCACTACATACGTAACAGTTCCTTATGCTTGCATGTAAAATAAACTTGATAGACTAGGTTGCTTTTTAGAGCCTCAGTTCATTGAGAAATCAGAGGTCTTACCTCCCTAAAGTATAAAAACAACATATTTACATTTGCTTCACAAGCTGGAACTCTGCTCCTAGCCATTACACTCACATTTTTAAAATGCATATGTGCTCTGATATCTCCAGTTGGGAGTATTAATAAATAATAATCGTCAGAGAAAAGTTAACTTAGGGAGGAAGAGCCCCAGTACTCCAACTGGTCATTTAAAACAATTTTCTTTATTGACATCTCAACTTTCTTTCTTTCTCCATTAGCTTCACCACCTCTTTCGCAGTACTGTTTACTTTCTAAAAGTAATGATTATTGAGAACAGGTGTGCAAGATTCTTGTCCTTATTAGAATCATATATACCGAAGTACCAGAGTATCTGATGTTGAAAATAATTTCCTCCAACACCTTTGGAATGATGTCTCTGAAATTCAACTCATTTACTTACTACGGATTGCTGCCTTGTCTCCTGCTATTCTCCAATATGACTTCCTGCAGTTATGCTGTTTAATTATGTGCCTAAGAAACACGCCCTGTACATTTCTTGCTTTTCTTTTTCCTGCCTCTCTCTGAGTATTAGTTTTGTTACTTTAAAATTAGATGAATAATGTTTAAATCCCTGCAGCTTTGTATTTGTATTTTGTAGGGAAAAACAACCGACATCTGGCACATGGTAAATATAAAAACAGTGTTTAAGTGTTAGTTATTTTCTCTTTTTCCTTATTTTATCCTTCTTAAAAACCTCCATAATAATGTTTGCCATTTATATTATATTGTATTTTAAGGGATTTTTTATGCATATATTTTACATAGCCTCACCAACATTGTAATCTTCTTAAAAACAAGGTAGGAGAGAAAAGTCAGCTTATATTTCTTTGTAAATATAGTAGTATCTATTACATAGTAGGTGCTTAAAAAGCAAAATTTTGTCAATAGATTTGTAGAGATATATAGGGATATGCTAGTACAACATACAACAGTCACATATGTTTAATGTAACATGACTATGAACAAATTCCTTAACATCTCTGAATCTCTATCTCCTCAGGCGTAAGATGAAGATGATAACAATATGTACTTATAAAGGTTATTGTTGGATAAAGGATACAACTTAACAGCAGCAGGAATTACGAAGGCTCAAATTCATACCAGATCTACGTTTATGTGTATGTAGTTTGAGAGAGATTTTGACAAACCAAAGATTGTCCAAAATGGAGTGACTAAGGAGGTGAGATATTTAGAGAAGAGAAAACACAGAAACAAGAATATAACATTAATTTTTAAATGTATAAGTAATTGCTTGTGGAAGCAGAAACATTTAACTCTTACTCTAAAAAGCAAAAATAGGACTATTGGGAGAGATATAATAATAAGGGCTTCAAATCACTCCAATTTGATTTTCCTATATTACGTAGTAGAAGCAGCATGAAAAAAGGAAATTAACACACAAATTTTAGTCCCAACTTTCCAACCATGCAGCTGTGTGATCTTGGACAATTCATTTTATCTTTCTGAGCTTCAGTTTCAAATATTCAAAATAAGTTTATTTTGTTTAACTAAAAGTTATCAAATTTGAACATTCTAGGGTCTTAATTTACACAAGAGAAAAAAATGTGCCTTCCTGTAAAAGTCAAACTTGAGAGATTTATGTTTTCTAAGAAATCCATGTGAGGCAATTAGATTTTCAAGATTTATGACGATTGTGGACTCAATTGAATTTGTACTAAATTATAACTCTAGAAAAATTACTGTGTTTTTTGATTTATTGTTTCTCTAATAAATATTTAATGTGTAGCTTAATGGTTCATAGTAAGTAAAATATCCAGTGGTGTGATTCTTGAATAATGTATTAAACAATAGTTAAGGAAAATGCCTGGAAAATACTGAATGTATACGTAACTCTATCCTGTAAAAGTTGTATTCTTTAATAGACTAGAGGTCTCTAAACAACTTTTAGAACAAATGGATTGTGTTTATTTTCCTGATGAGAAATAAAGATGACAAAAATAGAAAATTGCTTCTGAGAATTTTAGTTATACAAAGAAAAAAATGATTACAATGAGTGTAGTTTATTAAAAGTCTGATATCAAATTTAAATTGCTGCATGTTGTGTCCAGGCATGATGGCTCACACCTGTAATCGCAGTACTTTGGGAAGTCAAGGTGGGAGGATCACTTGAGGCCAGGAATTCAAGACTAGCCTGGCCAACATGGCGAAACCTGTTCTCTACTAAAAATTAAAAAATTAGCCAGGCAGGGTGGTGCATGCCTGTAGTCCCAGCTACTTAGTAGGCTGAGGCACAAGAATTGTTTGAACCCAGGAGGCAGGGGTTGCAGTGAGCCGAGATCATGACACTGCACTCCAGCCCGGGAGAGAGAGACTCTGCCTCAATAAATAAATAAATAATTAAAGCTGAATGTTGTAAAAAGGAAAAAAGTAGCTTCAAATTTCATCACTTTCTTAATAAACATAAATGTACATAGTTCCTAGAATATCAATAGCCCAAAGCTACCGAACTATCAAATGAAATATTAAAATTTCATTGTATACTCTATTTAGCAATAGATTTACTATGGCAATCTATCATTGAAGAAAACATAAAACTAAACTTGTAAGAAGTGTTTATAAAACTTAAATTGTTGAATCTAATTTTAAGATTACATGAGAGCTCAAAGCAATTCATGGTGTCTTTATAATTCAGGAGAACCATCCTCAAGATGAAACAAAAGTAGAATAACATCATTAAAACAAATGTGACAATATATAATTTTCTACTTGCAAATTTGCTTATCTCATTATAGTTTTACTTTTATAGAGACATAAATGTATTTTTCTCTACATAATGAAAGCTCTATGCAATAATGTAAAGAGAAAATTATCATTAAGAAAAGATAATGTTCAAGGTTACACAGTTTAATCAATAACTACTGAAGATATACAATGGGTTAGGCCTTCTAGAAAGTACAAAGCAATTAGAAGGTATTGTCTTTGCTTTTAAAAAACTGATAATTTAATTCATGGAGGTCTAAAACACTTAAAATAAAATATGTAATGCAAGATAATAAGTGATCAAGGACTTAAATCATGTAATAAAGGCTAGGTGCTACAGAAGTTTGGAAAAGGAGCACTGAATTACTCAAAGGAAACTCCACAGAGGAAAAGGGTGTTGCTACGGTCTGAATGCTGGTGTCTCCCTCAACTCCATGTGTTGGAATCTAATACCCAATATGAAAAAATTAATAGATGAAGACTTTGATAAATAATTAAGCCATAAGGGCTCCATTGTCATGAATGGGACTAATGCCCTTATAAAAAAGGCTCAAGTATGCCCTCTTGTCACTCCTGTCATGTGGAGACACAGCTAGAAGGCACCCTCCATAAAAGAGAGACCAAGCCCTAACCAGACACCAAATTTGTTAATGCCTTGATATTTGACTTTCCAGCCTCAAGAACTATGAGCAATAAATTTCTGTTGTTTATAAATTACCAAGTTTATGGTATTTTATTATAGCAGAATGGACTAAGGCAGTCGTTAGCCGGTGCTTTTAAAAATGGGCAGATTTGTAGTGTTGAGAAGAAGATGTATGACCAATCTTGCTGAAGCAAATGACGTTAGAAAATACAATGAAAATAGGAATAAGTGAATTGTTTTAAGGAAAAAGTGACTCTGGCTTTTCCCTTTCTAGACAAAGGCATTCTATGCCAAGACATTGAGTTAAAAAGGCCTTTTCTTGCTATTCTTTAGTAAAGCCTTGTGCACACTTTGGATGTTGGTATCATAAAATCTTCTGGAAAGTGAACCTTGGATTACAAAAAGAGAAAAGAAAAAACCTTTAGAATCAACAAAGGCACTGTGCAGGTCATTTAGTTGGCAATTTGAAAATAAGAGTATGAGTACAAAATGTAATTTTATTCTTCCACTCCATTAATGAGAAAGCACCTCACTAGTTAGGATTCTAATATAATTTTTTAAAAATGACTTAATGGGTACAGTGTACATTATTCAGATGACGGATATACTAAAAGCCAAGACCTCACCGTTATACTATATATACATGTAATAAAATTGCACCTGCACCCCTTAAATTTATACAAACAAAAAATACCAGTCTATTTGTATAGGGATGGGTAATGATAGCTAATATTTAAAGATTGCATGCTGTGTGCTGAGTTCTGCTCTTCTAAGTATGATTTGTAGATTATCTCATTTAATGCACACAGTCTTACAAGTAGATAGTATTAAGTATATTGTACAATAGTAGAAACAGATTGAGACTGCTTTTCCTTCAGTGACAGAAAATGTTTCCTTGTTATAATTTGAACTTGCTTTAATATAATTTCTACCAGCATTAGACTCGGCATATTTACATGAAGTCCATAGGTAGAATGCAAAGGATCATTGTGTTCTTCCTTCTTCACTTCTAGAAGACATGTCTTGTAAGTGAGCATGTTCCTCACCAAATGATTGCTCAGTTTTCCTTAGGGATAGCTTGAACTTTACATTGATGACAGACATTATGTGTAAAGTGACTAAATACTATGGAAGGATAGTTGAGAACTTTTCCAGTATTATGTTTCCCTTTTTGTTTCTAAGCATTTAATCTATAAGAAATCAGCTATACACACATTTAAGAGCTGAATCACAGCTTTATTAAGAATACATTATATTGTCTATTGTTTCCTGGAAGTAAGAATAATATAACCAAGATGTTTTCAAAAAATTTATTAGATTCATGGAGTTATTTTTAGACTAAGCAGTCTCTCCGTGAAACATTGTATGTACAATTTTATAAATTAATAAAGAATAAACTATAAAACAAAATGTAATGTTATTTGTTATTATCTTGTTGAAAGTCAAAAGTCCCTTCTCCGAATATATATCAAAATTGAATTTCACCAAGGTAAGTTGGTAGTTTAACATTACAGAAATATCAAGAAAGCATGTGCTATCTTCAAGCGTACTATCTTTCCACAAATACATTTATCTGGGTATTTCTATGGAATCAGATGCAAAGCAGACTGTAAATACACATTAAGGTATATTGCCTACATGATATCCAATTGCTGTAAGCATCTAATTATTTCTTATCTAGATGTTTGCTCTTACTTACACAAATTTCAAATGTTCTTTTACAATGGGGAAAGAAACTAAATTTGTCTATGTCCATTCAGTACCATCTAATTGTCAACTCTTTGACAACTTCATTGAAGACAGCAGAGTTGAATCACAAGAAACCTTCTGTCTATGGCTTATTTTGAAATACTTATGAAAGACAGCAGAAACAAACAGAAATCCTGAACAGACCAACATTGAGTAATGAAATTGAATCTGTAATTTAGAAATCTCCGAAGGGGTCACGGGGGAAAGTCCAGTACCTGACAGACTCACAGCTGAATTCTACCAGACATACAAAGAAGAACTGGTGCCAATCCTACTGTAACTGTTCCAAAAAATCAAGGAGGAAGGAATCCTCCCTAACTCATTCTATGAAGCTAGTAACAACCTAATACCAAAGCCAGGCAAGAACACAACAACAAAACTACAGACCAATATCGCTGAAGAACATAGATACAAAAATTCTCAACAAAATACTAGCAAACTGAATTGAATAGCACATCAAAAAGATAATACACCACAAGCAAGTGGAACTTATATCAGGGATGCAAGGATGGCTCAGCGTATGCAAATCAATACATGTGATTCACCACATAAAGAGAATTAAAAACAAAACCATATGAATATTTCAATAGATGCAGAAAAGCATTTGATAAAACTTAGCATCACTTCATGATAAAAACCCTAAACAAACTAGGCATAGAAGTAACACACCTCGGCCGGGCGCGGTGGCTCAAGCCTGTAATCCCAGCACTTTGGGAGGCCGAGACGGGCGGATCACGAGGTCAGGAGTTCGAGACCATCCTGGCTAACACGGTGAAACCCCGTCTCTACTAAAAAATACAAAAAGCTAGCCGGGCAAGGTGGCCGGCGCCTGTAGTCACGCATATGTGACAAACCCATAGCCAACATCATACTGAACCTGGAAAAGTTGAAATTATTCCCCTAAACAACTGGATTAACACAAAACAAAGATGTCCACTCTTAGCACTCCTATTCAACATAGTAACGGAAATCCTAGAGAGATCAATTAGGAAAGAGAAAGAAATAAAAGGCATCCAAATTAGAAAACAGGAAGTCAAATTATCTCTATTCACCAGTAACATGATCTTATACATAGATAACCCTAAAGACTCTTCCAAAAGACTCCTATATGTGAGAAATGAATTCAATGAAGTATCAGGATACAAAAGCAATGTATGTAAATCAGTGGCATTTCTATACACCAATAAAGGCCAAGCTTAGAAATAGTCAAGAGCTCAATCCCATTTATAATATCTGCATCTTAAAAACTTAGGAATCCATTTAACTAAGGAGGTAAAATATTTCTACAAAGGAAACTACAAAATACTGAATTAAGAAATAATAGACACAAACAAATGTAAGAAACATTCCATGCTCATGGATGGGAACAACCATTGTCATTAAAATGACCATACTGCCAAAAACAATCTATAGATTCAATGCAATTTTTATTAAAAACTGTCGGTTTTCACTGAATTAGAAAACACAATTCTAAAATTCATATTGAACCAGAAAGAGCCTGAATATACAAAGCAATCCTAAGCAAACAGAACAAAACTGGGCACATCACATTACCAGACTTCAATTTATACTACAAGGCTAGAATAACCAGAACTATATGGTACTGATATAAAAATAGACACATAGCTTAATGGAAAAGAATAGAGAACCCAAAAACAAAGTTACATACCTACAGCATACTGTTCTTTGACAAAGTTGACAAAAACAAACACTGGGGAAAGGACACCTTCTTCAATAAATAGTGCTGGCATAATTGGGTAGCCACATGCAAAAGAATAAAACTAAATCCCTATTTTTCAATATATACAAATTAAATAAAAATGGACTAAAGACTTAAATGTAAGACCTGAAACTAGAAAATTTCTAGAAGTAAACCTAAGAAAAAACTATTTTGGACATTGGCCTATGCAAAAAAATTATGATGAAGTCCTCAAGAGCAAGTGCAACAATACCAAAAATAGACAAATGAAACTTACTGAAAAAAAATATCCTCTTCATAGCAAAAGAAATACTTAACAGCATGAAAAGGCAACCTACAGAATAGGTGAAAATATTCACAAACTATGCATCGGACAAAAGAGTAACATCTAGTATCTTCAAGGAACTCAAACAACTCAAGGAAAAAACCTACTAAAAAGTGGGCAAAGGATATAAACAGATATTCTTCAAAAGAAGGCATGTGAATGACCAAAAATCCTCAACATTACTATTCATCCTATAAAAGCAAATTAAAACCACACTGAGATACCATCTTATACCAGTCAGGATGGCTATTATAAAAAAGTCAAAAATCAATTTGTGTTGGTGAAGATGCAGAGAAAAGGAAATACTTATGCCTGGTTGGTGGAAATTTAAATTTGTAGAAACTTTCAAAAACAATATGGAGATTTTTCAAAAACTAAAAATAGAAATACCATTCAGTCCAGCAATTCTACTGCTAGGTATCTACCCGAAAGACAAAGGAAACTAAATAGTCATATCATAAAGGTACTTGCAGCACTTGGATATCTGTCACAATACTATTTACAGTAGCAAAGATATGGAATCAAAGTAAGTGTCTATTAATGGATAATTGGATAAACAAAATGTGGGCTGTGTGTGTGTGCATATGTGAGTGTGTGTGTGTGTGTGTGTGTGTGTGTTTACCTGAGTAATACCATGGAGTACTACTCAGCTCTAAAAAATAATAAAATTATGTATTTTTGGGGGGCGGAGCAAGATGGCCAAATAGGAACAGCTCCAGTCTCCATCTCCCAGCGCGAGCGACACAGAAGACCGGTGATTTCTGCATTTTCAACTGAGGTACTGGGGTCATCTCACTCGGGAGTGCCGGACAATCCATGCGGGTCAGCTACTGCAGCCTGACCAGCGAGAGCTGAAGCAGGGCGAGGCATCGCCTCACCTGGGAAGCGCGAGGGGGAAGGGAGTCCCTTTTCCTAGCCAGGGGAACTGAGACACACAACACCTGGAAAATCGGGTAACTCCCACCCCAATACTGCGCTATAACACCGGCACACCGGAGAATATATCCCACACCTGGCCGGGAGGGTCCCAAGCCCACGGAGCATCCCTCCTTGCTAACACAGCAGTCTGCGGCAATCTAAACGCAAGGCAGCAGCGAGGCTGGGGGAGGGGCGCCCGCCATCCCTCAGGCTTAAGTAGGTAAATAAAGCCGGTGGGAAGCTCGAACTGGGTGGAGCTCACAGCAGCTCAAGGAAACCTGCCTGTCTCTGTAGACTGCGCCTCTGGGGACAGGGCTCAGATAAAGCAGCAGAGGCCTGTCCAGACGCGAACGACTCTGTCTGACAGCTTTGAAGAGAGCAGTGGATCTCCTAACACGGAGATTGAGATCTGAGAAGGGGCAGTCTGCCTGCTCAAGTGGGTCCTTCACCCTTGAGTAGCCTAACTGGGAGACATCCCCCACTAGGGGCAGTCTGACACCCCACACCTCACAGGGTGGAGTACACCCCTGAGAGGAAGCTTCCAAAGCAAGAATCAGACAGGTGCACTCGCTGTTCAGCAATATTCTATCTTCTGCAACCTCTGCTGCTGATACCCAGGCAAACAGGGTCTGGAGTGGACCTCAAGCAATCTCCAACAGACCTATAGCTGAGGGTCCTGACTGTCAGAAGGAAAACTATCAAACAGGAAGGTCACCTATACGAAAACCCCATCAGTACGTCACCATCATCAAAGACCAGAGACAGATAAAATCACAAAGATGGGGAAAAAGCAGGGCAGAAAAGCTGGAAATTCAAAAAATAAGAGCGCATCTCACCCTGCAAAGGAGCATAGCCCATCGCCAGCAATGGATCAAAGCTGGTCAGAGAATGATTTTGATGAGATGAGAGAAGAAGGCTTCAGTCCATCAAACCTCTCAGAGCTAAAGGAGGAATTACGTACCCAGCGCAAAGAAACTAAAAATCTTGAAAAAAGAGTGGAAGAATTGACAGCTAGACTAATTAATGCAGAGAAGGTCATAAACGAAATGACAGAGATGAAAACCATGACACGAGAAATACGTGACAAATGCACAAGCTTCAGTAACCGACTCGATCAACTGGAAGAAAGAGTATCAGCGATTGAGGATCAAATGAATGAAATGAAGCGAGAAGAGAAACCAAAAGAAAAAAGAAGAAAAAGAAATGAACAAAGCCTGCAAGAAGTATGGGATTATGTAAAAAGACCAAATCTACGTCTGATTGGGGTGCCTGAAAGTGAGGGGGAAAATGGAACCAAATTGGAAAACACTCTACAGGATATCATCCAGGAGAACTTCCCCAACCTAGCAGGGCAGGCCAACATTCAAATTCAGGAAATACAGAGAATGCCACAAAGATACTCCTCCAGAAGAGCAACTCCAAGACACATAATTGCCAGATTCACCAAAGTTGAAATGAAGGAAAAAATCTTAAGGGCAGCCAGAGAGAAAGGTCGGGTTACCCACAAAGGGAAGCCCATCAGACTGACAGCAGATCTCTCGGCAGAAACTCTACAAGCCAGAAGAGAGTGGGGGCCAATATTCAAC
>NC_045445.1:60325492-60548525 GCF_002776525.5 Piliocolobus tephrosceles | reverse complement strand
ACCAAACACCGCATGTTCTCACTCATAGGTGGGAACTGAACAATGAGCTCACTTGGACTCGGGAAGGGGAACATCACACAATGGGGCCTATCATGGGGGGGGGGGAGGGATTGCATTGGGGAGTTATACCTGATATAAATGATGAATTGATGGGTGCTGATGAGTTGATGGGTGCAGCACACCAACATGGCACATATATACATATGTAACAAACCTGCACGTTATGCACATGTACCCTAGAACTTAAAGTATAATAAAAAAAAAATTATGTATTTTTGAGTAACATGAATGGAACTGGAAGCCATTATTTTAAGTGAAATAGAAACAGAATGTCAAATATTGCATGTTCTCACTTATAAGCAGGATCTAAATAATGTGTACACAAGGAAAATAGAGAGTGAAATAATAGATATTGGAAACTTGGAAAGATGGGAGGGTGGGAGGGTAGTTAGGAATGAGAAATTAACTAACGGGCACAATGTACACTAGACAGTGATGGTTACACTAAAAGCCTAGACTTCACCACCATACAATATATTCATGTAACAAAATTGCACTTGTGCCCCATAAATATATAAAAAGAAAAATTTAAAATATCTTCACAAAGACATCTTGTATCCAAATATTAACAATGGATATTTCAAGGTGGTAGTATTTTAGAGAGAGTTTGAGTTACTTATAATTAAGTGCCTATGATGTTTGATTTATGATGTGGAATGTCATATCTGTAAGAGTCTTTATTCCTCACAAACAACACCCATGAACCTAGCAGAAAAGAAAGAATCCTTGGCAATGCCTTAAAGAAGTAATGAAAAGTAAGGCTATGTCAGATTCTGGTAACATTTTTTTTTTTGCAATATTCCAAATTGGTGGTAAGTGATTATGAAACCTCTTATATCAATAGAAAATGTGGGGGTGGGGAAATACAAATGGACAACAAACAAGTAACTATATACTCAAATTCACTATTACAATGAAATATCAGTTCTCGCTTATTGCACTGATATTAATTAAGTTAGAGTAGAATGCAGACACCTTCTTTGTTAAACAAAATAACCAAGTTTATTAAATAAAGAAAAAGTATACATATAGGAGAAGACTTATATTCCTTCACTGACTTATGCTTATATTATTCCTTTCTTTGAAGTATCTAACTGATAAATATTTTCTAGTCTAATGATTAGTTCAGTTTATTCTATTCTCATAATCTTCACATACAATGATGTTTCCTTTTGTTAAATCTCTGTGACTTTGGTTTTAATTTTTAATTTTAGTGAAGGCTGATTTAAACAAGGTGGCAATTAATGATATTTAAAGAATTTACATTCTTACCAACAGTGTATAAGAGTTCCCTTTTCTCCACATTCTCAGCAGCATTTGTTATTACTTGACTTTTGGATATAAACTATTTTAACTGGGGTGAGATAATATCTCATTGTTGTTTTTAATTTGCATTTCTCTGATAATCAATGATGTTGAGCACCTTTTCATATGTCTGTTTGACATTTGTATGGCTTCTTTTGAGAAGTGTCTACTTAACGCTTTTGTCCATTTTAAAAATCAGATTATTGAATTTTTTTCCTATAGAGTTATTTGAGCTCCTTATATATTCTGGTTATGAATCCCTTGTCAGATGGATAGTTAGCAAATATTTTCTCTCCTTCTGTGGGTTGTATCTTCATGTTGTTGACTGTGTCCTTTGCTGTGCAGAAGTTTTTAACTTGATATGATCCCATTTGTTCATTTTTGCTTTGGTTGCCTGTGCTTGTGGGGTATTACTCAATAAAATTTTGCTCAGACCAATGTCCTGGAGAAGTTCCCCAAAGATGTTTTTGGTAATTTCATAGTTTGAAGTTTTATACTTTAGTCTTCAATCAATTTTGATTTGATTTTTGTATATAGTGAGAAATAATGGTTTAGTTTTATTCTTCTGTATATGACTATCCAGTTTTCCCACAACCATTTATTGAAGTAATTGTGTTTTCCCCAAGGGATGTTCTTGGCACTTTTGTTGAAAATGAGTTCATTACAGACATGTGGATTTGTTTCTGGGTTCTCTATTCTGTTTCATTGGTCTAGGTGCCTGCTTTTATGCCAGTACTAAAATTTATATGAAACCACAAAAGACTCAGAATAGCTAAAGCTAGCCAAAACAAAACAAAACAAAACAAATGAAAAAAATCCCTGAAGTCATCACATTACTGCTATATTATAACTTAAATTCAGGTAATGTGATTACTTCAGTTTCCCCATGCTCCTTCCCACCCCCTTAGGCTAGCTTTAGCTATTCTGCATCTTTTGTGGTTTCATATAAATTTTAAAGTAGTTTTTTCTATCTCTGGAAGAATGTCCTTAGTATTTTGAGAAGGTTTGAACTGAATCTGTAGATTTCTTTGGGTAGTATGGACAGTTTGAAAAATACTCATCCTTCCAATCCATGTACATGAAATATTATTTCATTTTTTGTTGTCCTCTTCAATTTTTTAATCAATATTTTATAGTTTCCATTTTAGAGATCTTTCCCTTCTTTGGTTAAGTTAGTTCCTAGACAGTTAATTTTATTTATGGCTATTGTAAACAAGTTTACTTTTGATTTCATTTGAAGATTGTTCATTGTTGGCATATAGAAATGTTATTAATTTTTGTACACTGATTTTCTATCCTGCAACTTTACGGATTTTATCAGTTTTAATAGTGTTTTGGAAGTGTCTTTAGGTTTCTTCAAACATAAGATCAGTTCATTTGCGAACGAGAATAATTTCACTTCTTTCTTTCTGATTTGGACGTCCTTTATATCTTTCTCTTGCCTGGTTGATGCAGGTAGGATTTCTATTACTGTATTAGTGTGTTCACACACTGTAAATAAAGACATACCTGAGACTGAGTAATTTATAAACAGAAAGAGGTTTAATAAACTCACAGTTCCCTGTGGCTGGGGAAGCCTCATAATCATAGCCGAGGGCAAAGGAGGAGAAAACACATCTTACATGGTGGCAAGCAAGAGAATGCGTGCAGGGGAACTATCTTTTATAAAACCATCAGAACTCATGAGACTTATTTACTATCACAGTAACACCATGAGAAAAACTAACCTTCATGATTCAATTTCTTCCCACCAGACCCTTCCCATGACACATGGGGATTATGGAAACTACAATTAATGATGAGATTTGGGTGGGGATATAAATCTGCCTTTGGTCCATCCCAAACCTCAGGTCATCACATTTCAAAACACAATCATGCCTTCCCAACAAGTCTCCCAAAGTCTTAACTCATTCTAACATTAACCCAAAAGTCCAAATTCGAAGTCTCATCTGAGACAAGGCAAGTCCCTTCTGCCTATGAGCCTGTAAATTCAAAAGCAAGTTAGTTACTTCCTGGACACGATGAGGGTACAGGCATTGGGTAAATATACCCATTCCAAATGGGAGAAATTGGCCAAAACAAAAGGAGCTAAAGGCCCCAGGTAAGACCAAAATTTAGCAGAGAAGACAAATCTTAAAGCCCTAAAATAATTTCCTTTGACTCTGTCTCACATGTAGGTCACACTGATACAAGAGGTAGGTCCCCACAGCCTTGAGCAGCTTCACCTCTGTGACTTTCCTGGGTACAGTCCCCCTTCGGGCTGCTTTGCGTGTCTGTGACTGGCATTGAGTGCCTGTGACTATAGGTGGATCTACGATTCTGGGGTCTGGAGGATGGTGGCCCTCTTCTCACAGCTTCACTAGGCAGTGCCCCAGTGGGGACTCTGTGTGTGGGCTCCCACCCCATATTTCCCTTCTGCACTGGCCTACCAGAGGTTCTCCATGAGGGTGCTGCCCCTGCAGCACACCACTGCCTGAATATTCAGGCATTTTCATGCATCTTCTGAAGTCTAGGCAGAGCTTTCCAAACCTCAATTTTTGATTTATATGCACCTGCAGGCCCAACACCATGTGTAAGCCACCAAGAATTGGGGCTTGTGACCTCTGAAGCAACAGTCTGAGTTGTATGTTGGCCCCTTTTAGCCACAGCTGAGATTCAGGGAACTAAGTACCAAGACTGCACAAAGCAGAAAAGCCATGGGTCCGGTCCAGAAAAAAAGATATTTTCTCCTAGGTCTCTGAGTTTGTGATGGGGGGGAATGCTATGAAGATCTCTAACATGCCCTGGAGACATTTTCTTCATTGTCTTGTTAATTAACATTTGGCTCCTCCTTACTTCTGCAAATTTCTGCAGCTGGCTTGGATTTCCCCTCAGAAAATGGGTTTTCTTTTCTATCACATTGTCAGGATGAAAAATTTCCAAACCTCTACTCCTCACTTCCCTTTAAACATAAGTTCCAATTCCAAACCACCTTTCTCAAGTATAAAGTTCCACAGATCTCTACGGCAGGGGCAAAATGCCACCAGATTTCTTTTTTTTTTCCTAAAGCTTAACAAGAGTCACCTCTGCTGCATTTCCCAGCAACTTTTTCACCTTCACTTGAGACCACCTCAACCTGGACTTACTGTCCATATCACTATCATCATTTTGGTCAACATGATTCAACAGGTTTCTAGGAAGTTCTAAAATTTTTCATATTTTCCTGTCTTCTTCAGAGCCCTCCAAACTGTTCCAACCTCTGCCTGCTACCCAGTTCTAAAGTCACTTCCACATTTTTGGGAATTTTTACAATAGCTTTACACCCCACTCTACTGGTACCAATTTGCTGTATTAGTCTGTTCAAATGCTGCTAATAAAGACATAAGTGAGACTGAGTAATTTATAGAGAAAAAAATGTTTAATGGACTTACAGTTCCACATGGCTGGGGTGGTCTCACAATCATAGTGGAAGACGAAGGACGAGCAAAAGCATGTCTTGAATGGTGGCAGGCAAGAGAGCATGTGCAGGGGAATTGCCCTTTATAAAACTATCAGATCTCCTGACACTTATTCACTATCATGAAAATAGCACAGGAAAGATTCACCCCCATGATTCAGGTCCCTACCAGGTCATGTGGGGATTGAAGAAACTACCATTCAACATGAGATTTGGGTGGGGACACAGCCAAACCATATCAAGTATTATGCGGAATAACAGTCGTGAAATTAGGCTTTCTTTTCATTTTCTAGATCTTAGAGGAAACATTTTCAGTTTCTCCCCATTCAGTATGATACTATCTGTGGGTCTTTCATATTTGGCTTTTATTACGTCATAGTATGTTTCTTCTAAATTGATGTTTTGTCATTTTTTTTAATCATTAAGTAATGTTGAATTTTACCAAATGCTTTTTCAGCATCAACTGAAATAATCTTATGGGATTTTTCAAGGAAAAAGAGCCTTATTTTTAAAATAAATCAATTATTTAAAGTATACTTGAGATAGCATCTTTCATTTAATCCTGAGTTAATTGTGTACAATCACTATAATATTGCAATGACATTCTGGAAATAAGTTCCAAGTACATCACCATATGCTTATTAGTAGCTATCACACAAATCTAGTGACTTTGAGGGAAAGATTTAACTAATTTTTCACTGACTCTGAGACATTCATCTCACAGTATAACTGTGATTTATCTGAACATTTACAAATTTTGACAAAATTCTTTTCTTTCCATTGCAGGCATCAATACGTTAAATTATATACTACAATTGAAGTAAAATAATGATGGTTATCAGTGTGCTTTCTGATACCGCCCAGGATTGATAGAGTGAAATTACAGCATAAAGAGTAACCAGAAACCTATATTGTAAGCTTTATTTGGCTGCAAATATCTTGCAACAAATAAATACTAATATGACAAATAGTTACTAATATACGTAACACATGGAGCATAACAGTCCTGGATTGTAGTATACCTGTAAAACCCTTTATAGCAGTTTTTTTCCCACCTTTTTAAAAAAATATATCACCTTTGTTTCCAATGAGAAAAATTAAATTCAAATTAAATTAATTAAACAGCTTTAACTATAAATTTATTCCTAATAGAAATTAATACTAAGGAATAAGATTTTGTTGGCTAGGATGTTTTGGAAGGTCAAACGCCATTGTATTGTCTAAGGTTTTTTTCACTCTGTGAACCCAGAAAATCTGAGGTAGGTCTAAGTTAATTTAGAAAGTTTATTTTGCCAAGGTTTAGGACATGTCCATGACAGCCTCAGGAAGCCCTGATAACATGAGCCCGAGGTGGCTGGGGCACAGCTTGGTTTTATACATTTTAGAGAGACATGAAACATCAATCAGCATGTATAAGAAGTACATTGATTTCATCTACAAAGGTGGAGACAACCCAAAGCAAGCCCCTGCCCCCACCCTCGCCACTGGGGCTTCCAGGTCATAGGTAGGTGAGAGACAGATGGTTGAATTTTTTTTAGTTTCTGGTAAGTCTTTCTAAAGGAGGCAATCAAATATGCATCTATCTGAGTGTTCAGAGGGATAACTTTGAATAGGAGGCAGGATTGCCCTAAGCAGTTCCCACCTTAGTTTTTCCTTAGTGATTTTGGAGGCCCAAGACTGGGTCTCTAATATGTTTTTCTTTCATAACCAATTTTTGTCTCCATTGAATATGTATGGCTTAAAGTTGATGAAATAACATTAAATAGCCTTTAACATTATTAGAGGGGAAAAAACCTAATGAGTAACAATGGAGGTTGAGATAGTTGACTTCTAGACTATCACTGTTCTGTGCTGGCTGAATGATCTCAGAAGAAATCATGTCTCTTTATTTTCTTGTTTTGGAAAACACAGGAATAGCGTAAAACCCAATTTCTTGGAAAAATCACTTAATCTCACTGGATTCAGAGTTCTTGGTTATTACTTGAAGGAATTGGTATAGACGAGTTGCTGTCAATTCTGGAAGCACTTTCCTGGGACATATAAGAGATATCAATGCTCAGTTATATTTACCCAAATCAATTAAACCAGTCTCTGTAGGATGTGGTCTAATCAGTGGTTCTACAACTGTAGTGTGAATCAGAATCACCTGAAGAGTTTGTTAAAACACAGATTGGTAGGCCTCACTCTCAGAGCTTCTGATTCAGTAGGTTTGGGAGGGTGAGGCCCGTAAAGTTGTATTATCAAGTTCTCAGGTAACGCTATGCTATTGGTCTGTGGACCACACTTTGAGAATGATTGGACTAGGCATATATGTAAATGTGTGTGTGTGTTTCTTTCTTTCTTTCTCTCTCTCTCTGTGTGTGCATGTGTGTGTATGTGTGTGTATCTAATCAGGTGAATTCTAATCTCAAAACTCATGGTATAGAAAACACCAATAAGGTTGCTTAAGTTCTAAGATACAGAGATTTTAACATAATAAGAGTTGCTAAACATCAAGATGATTTATATAGAAAAGAGACCTGTGGACAAATATCAACTTATTGGTGACTTTTCATTAAAAACTTGTTCTTATAAAGCCTTTTACAGCATTTTTTGAAAACTTTTTTTTTTTTTTTACTGTATATATTGTTCTTCTTTTCTCCATAGATAGCTTAGTTGATAATCAGTGTCTCATCATTTGATAAGACCAATGGAAAATTTGAATAGTAGCCAGGTGTTTTCAAATTGCTTGAAGAGAATCTTATAAATTAGTAGTTCAGAGGCAATTCTGCAATTGTTTCAATACATGGAATTGCAATAGTGCTGTAAGTACTGATTCTTTTACATGACCATGTATAAACCAAGGAGTATTCTGTATTTTTCAATATCAATAAAGAGACCAATTTTTTAGATGAACTATTTAAATGCTTTTCCTTTGGTCCCTTATATTTTCCTTCCTTTCCTAGAGGCACTCACTCCTCAGGCCTCTCACACCCCATGCCTTCATCCCCTCTCAGTTCCTCCAGGATGAGGACTGTCTCCCATTGTAGTGATGAGCCACTTCATCCCCTCTCAGTTCCTCCAGGATAAGGACTGTCTCCCATTAGTGATGAGCCAGGAAAACATCTGAATGCATGCTGTCACCAAAATAAACAACCTTGGGCTCAGGTTTGCCAGTCATTTTCTTCAGAACTTTATAAAGGTGGATAGCATTCCCTTGGGGTAGCAGCCAGGTGTACAGAGATGGCAGTGCCTGCTGCTCTTCATTATTCTTGAGTCTCTGGAAAGGCCTCTGACGTAGTAAATGAAAGAAGAAAACAAGCTTCAACACATTTGTAATCACAATGTCAAAAAGGGTTTCAAAATCATTCCCAATGACATCTTCACAGAGAAATCTATCATAATCACTGTGAGAACGGGTAATTAACATAATCGTTTTCCCAGCATTCTTTAGCTGTTGAAGCCATTTTTCTAACAGATTCAGGACAACCGTGTAAATATCTGCCTGGATCTTTTTATTTCTGGAAAATATGTACTACAGTTTTCCTTAAAAGCTGACATTTTGTAATTGTGTTGAATACCAGCAAATATATCCTTCCAAAAATAAAAGGGTTTTTGATCACTGTTTGGTTTTGTTAAATAGTCCACCACTCTGCCACTTCAAAAAGTTACTGGAAGGTCAAAGTAGTTATCATAAAACAGTACTCTCCTGAGTGGCAAGCCTTTCCAGTGTCCAACAAGAACTGCTTCCATTCCTTCTTGTCATATGCCTTTGCCAGCACCTTTGGAGTCAGCATATTGGTGTCATGGCTTTCAATGAGAAGAGTGCCATTATCTGCAAATTTAATGAAATTCTCGTCTTCTAAATCCAGTGCCAAACCTTTGAAAAGGAAAGATCAATCCTCTAGGGTCACCTTGAGCATTTCCTTATCATACCTTGTCTCCTAAACTAGAAACTGGGCAAAGCTATTGTAAATGAGCAGGGTACTTTGGAGCAGGTTGTAGTGACACAGACTGTAGTCTGAGTTTTAGCTGGCAGAGTCACTGGTGACTGGGAAAAACAGCTGAACCATGGCTGTGCGGGGAGAAATGGGGAGTGTCTCAACCTGGCAGGGTGTGAGGAGCAAACAGGTGGGACACTGCCAATCAATCCTACGATTTTTGTCCTTCGTTCTGTTAAAATGATGTATCACATTAATTGATTTGTGCATATTGAAACATCCTTGCATCACATAGATAAATCCCACTTGGTCATGATGAATGATCTTTGTAATGTATTTTTGAATTTGGTTTCCCAATATTTTCTTTAAGATTTTTGCTTCGTTATTTGTCAGAGATATTAGCCTGTAGTTTTCTTTTATTCACATGTCTTTGTCTGGTTTTGTTATAAGGGCAACACTACGTTCATAGATGAGTTTGGAAATATTCTCTCCTCCTCTATTTTTCAGAATAGTTCAAGCAAAATTGCTATTTATTCTTTAAATGTTTGATAGAATTCAGCATTGAAGCCATTGGGTCCCAGATTTTTTTTTAACTTTTATTTATTTATTTATTTATTTATTTATTTATTTATTACTGGGAGACTTTTTAGCATGGATTCAATCTCATTACTTGTTATTGGTCTGTTCAGGTTTTGGATTTCTTTCTGATTCAGTCTTGGTAGTGTGTATGGGTCTAAGAAGTTGTCCATTTTTCTAGATTTTCCAATTTATGGGCACATAGTTGCTTATAGTAGCCATTAATGATCCTTTGAATTTCTTCAGTACCAGTTGTAATATCTTCTTTTTCATTTCTGATTTTACTTATTTGTATCCTCTCTCAGTCTGAGTAAAGGGTTGTCAATTTTGTTTAAATTTCAAACAAGCAACTTCTTGTTTTGTTGATCTCTTGTATTGTTATTTTTAATTTCAATTTTATTTCTCCACTTCTTATTTCTTTTGCACTACTAATTTTGGGTTTGATTTGCTCTTGCTTTTCTAGTTCTTTAACATACATCACTACATTTTTTATTTGAAGCTTTCCTTCATGTCTGATGTAGGCACTTATATCTATAAACTTACCTCTTAGTACTGCTTTTGCTGTATATCATAGGTGTTGGTGTGTTTTCTTTCCATTATCATCTGTATCAATAATTTTTAAAAGTTTTTTTCTGAATTTTTTTATTGACCCCCTGGTCATTCCAGGAGCATATTGTTCAATTTCCATGTATTTGTATAATTTCCAAAATTTCTCTTCTAATTGATTTTTGGTTCTATTCCAATGTGGTCAGAGAAGATGCTTGATATTATTTCAATATTTTGAATGTTTTCACACTTGTTTTATGACGTAACATATGGTCTATCCTTAAGAATAATCCATGCACTGAGAAAAATAATGTGTATTCTGCATTAATTGGATGAAATGTTCTGTAAATATCTATTGATTTATTTGATCTATAATGACGATTAAATCCCATGTTTTCCTGTTGATTTTGTCAGGATGATCTGTCTATTGGTGAAAGTGGGGTGTTGAAGTGTCTAGCTATTGAAGACCCCAGAGATTGGAGTTCATCTCTCCCTTTAGCTCTAGTAATATTTTTTGTGTATATTTGTGTGTTCCAATATCAGGTACACATATATTTAAAATTGTTATATATTCTTGCTGCATTGACATCTTTATCATTATATAGTGTCCTTCTTTATTTCTTTTTGTAGTTTTAGTCTTGAAATCTATTTTGTCTGATATAAGTTTAGCTACTACAGCCCTTTTTTGGTTTCCAATGACATGGAATATCTATTTCAATTTTTTAAATTTTCAATCTCTGTGTTTTTTTTTTTTTATAGGTGAAGTATGTTTCTTGTAGGCAATAAATCAGTGGGTGTTGCTTATTTATCTATTCAGCAATTCTGTGTTCATTTGCATTCAGTGATATTATTGAAAAGTAAGAACTTACCCTGCCATTTTATTCTTTGCTTTCTGCTTGTTTTGTGGTCTTCTCTTTCTTTTTTATTTCTTTCCTGCCTTTCTTTTAGTGAGGTGATTTTCTCTGGTGATTATGATTTAATTTCTTCCTTTTTATTTTTGATGTATTTATTGTATTTTCTTGGTTTGATGTTATCAGGAGCCTTGCTATTAATATCTTATAAGCTATTATTTTAAGGTGAAAATAACCTAACACTTTTTGCATGAATAAACCACAAACAAACAAAAATAAAATTAATAAACACTCTATGCCTTAACTTCATCCTGTCACTTTGTAACTTTTTGTTGTTGCAATTTGTATCTCATTGTGCTACTGTGTCTTGAAAAGTTGTTGAAGTTACTATTTTTTATTGGTTCATTATTTAGTCTTTCTACTTAACAGTAGTTTACACACCACACTTATGGTGTTATATTTTGTGTTTTTCTGTGTACCTTCTATTACCAGTGATCTTTTTACCTTCAAATGATTTCTTATTGCTCATTAACATTCTTTTCTTCCTGAATTATGTACTCCATTTAGTATTACTTGTAGGACATATCTTGTGTTGATAAAAATGCCTCAGTTTTGTTTGTCTGGGGAAGTCTTTATTTCTCTTTAATGTTTGAAGGATAATTTCACT
Organism: Piliocolobus tephrosceles; assembly: GCF_002776525.5. Lineage (NCBI taxonomy): Eukaryota > Metazoa > Chordata > Mammalia > Primates > Cercopithecidae > Piliocolobus > Piliocolobus tephrosceles. The sequence goes on along the minus strand of NC_045445.1, from coordinate 60,537,164 downwards.
AGATATACTACTCTAGGGTGAAAGATTTTCCTTCAGCATTTTTAATATTTCATGCTACTCTCTCATAGCCTGTAAGGTTTCTACTAAAAAGATCTGCTGCCAGACATATTGATGCACCATTGTGTGTGTGTGTGTGTGTGTGTGTGTGTTTCTCATGCTTCTTTTAGAATCCTTTATCTATACTTGACCTTTGGGAGTTGTGTTATTACATGCCTTGAGGAAGTCTTCTTTAGGTTAAATCTGCATGGTGTTCCATAACCTTTTTGTACTTGAATATTACTACATTTCTCTAGGTTTGGAAAGGTCTCTGCTTTTATCATTTTGAATAAACTTTCTACTTCTATCTCTTTCTGTGCCTCACTTTCAAAGCCAATAACTCAGATATTTGCCCTTTTGAGGATCTTTTCCAGATCTCCCTGGTGTGCCTCACTGTTTTTTATTCTTTTTTTTTTTTTTTGTCTCCTCTGACTGTGTATTATCAAATCGCCTGTCTTCGTGCTCACTAATTCTTCTCTTGACAATTTTGCTATTAGAAGCCTCTGATGGACCTTAGAAATAACATTATGCATATACAACCATCAGGTCTTTGAGAAACCTGACAAAAAAAGCAATGGGGGAAAAATTCTTTATTTAATTAATGGTGCTGGGAAAACTGGCTAGCCATATGCAGAAAACTGAAACTGGACCCTTTCCTTACACCTTATACAAAAATTAGCCCAAGATGGATTAAAGACTTAAATGTAAAACCCAAAACCACAAAATCCCTAGAAGAAAACCTGGGCAATACCATTCAGGACATCGGCATGGGCAAAGACTTTATGACTAAAACACCAAAAGCAATGGCAACAAAAGCCAAAATTGACAAATGTGATCTAATGAAACTAAAGAGTTTCTGCACAGCAAAAGAAGCTATCATCAGAATAAACAGGCAACCTACAAATTGGGAGAAAATTTTTGCAAGCTACCCATCTGACAAAGGGCTAATATCCGGAATCTACAAGAAACTTGAACAAATTTACAAGAAAAAAACAACCCCATCAAAAAGCGGACGAAGGATGTGAATGGACTCTTCTCAAAAGAAGACATTTATGCGGTCAACAAACATATGAAAAATAGCTCATAATCACTGGTCATTAGAAAAATGCAAATCAAAACCACAATGAGATACCATGTCACGCCAGTTAGAATGGCAATCATTAACAAGTTAGGAAGGATGGGTGTGGTGGCTCATGCCTGTAATCCCAGAACTTTGGGAGTCCAAGGTGGGTGGATCACAAGGTCAAGAAATCGAGACCATCCTGGCCAACATGGTGAAACTCTGTCTCTACTAAAAATACAAAAATTAGCTGGGCGTGGTTGTACATGTCAGAAGTTCCAGCTACTCGGGAGGCTAAGGGAGGAGAATCACTTGTACCCAGGAGGTGGAGGTTGCAGTGAGCTGAGATCACACCACTGCACTCCAGCAGGGCAACAGAGTGAGACTCTGTCCCCCCCCCAAAAAAAATCGGGAAACAACAGATGCTGGTGAGGCTGTGGAGAAATAGGAACGCTTTTACACTGATGGTGGGAAAGTAAATTAGTTCAACTATTGTGGAAGACAGTGTGGTGATTCCTCAAAGATCTAGAATCAGAAATACCATTTGGCCCAGCAATCCTGTTACTGGATCTATATCCAAAGGATTATAAATCATTCCACCATAAAGACACATGCATACCTATGTTTACTGCCATACTATTTACAATAGCAAAGACTTATAACCAACCCAAATGCCCATCAATGATAGACTGGATAAAGAAAATGTGGCATATAAACACCATGGAATACTATGAAGTCATAAAAAAGAATGAGTTCAAACCTTTGCATGGACATGGATGAAGCTGGAAACCATTATTCTCAGCAAACTAACACAGGAACAGAAAACCAAACACCGCATGTTCTCACTCATAAGTGGGAGTTGAACAATGAGAACACATGGACACAGGGAGGGGAGCATCACACACCGGGGCCTGTCAGGGGGTGGGAGGCAAGGAGAGGGAGAGCATTAGGACAAATACCTAATGCATGTGGGGCTTAAAACCTAAATGATGGGTAGATAGGTGAAGCAAACCACCATGGCACATGTATACCTATGTAACAACTCTGCACGTACTGCACATGTATCCCAGAACTTAAAGTAAAATATTTTTAAAAAGACTCTGATGCATCCTGCAGTATGCCAACTGCATTTTTTAACTCCAGAATTTCTGCTTGACTCTTCTTAATTATTTCAATCTCTTTGTTAAATTTATCTGAAAAACATTTTTGTTTCCTCAAGACAGCTACTTTGAATGCTCTGTCTGAAATTTCACGTATCTATGTTTCCTCAGAATTTATCCCTGGTGCCTTATTTAGTTCACTTTTTGAGGTTATGTTTCCCTGGATTGTTTTGGATATATGTATTTATTGTAATCTTCATAGTCTGGGCTTGTTTGTACCTGTCCTTCTTGTGAATGCTCTCCAGATATTCAAAGAACCTTGAATGTTGTATTCTGGGCTGTATCTGTTTTTATGGGGAGCCCAAACCTAGTAATGCTGTTGTTCTTACAGACCCATAGAGGTAGAAGGTCTGGAAGAATTCTCTGAATAACAAGGCAGAGACTCTTGTTCTTTTCTCTTACTTTCTCCAATACAAAGAGAGTCTTTCTCTCTCTTTTCTGAGCCACCTGGAGATGGAGATGAAGTGACACAAGCACCCCTGTTGTCACCACTCACAGGACTGTGCTAGGTCGGACGTGAAATCAGCAAAGCACTGAGTCTCGCCCAACCACTTCCTTGGTACCACCTAAGTTTAGTCAAAGCACTGAGGCTCTAGAATCAACAGGTGCAAAAGCCACCCAGACCTATGTCCTTTCCTTCAGGGTAGTGAGTTTTCGTAGGCTGTGGGTGGGTCCAGAGGAGCCATCTGAGAACAAGAGACTACAGTCAAAAACCTTAGATATTTACATGGTATTCTATTGTACTGGAGCTGAGCTGGCACTCAAATCATAAGACACAGCCTTTCTCACTCTTTCCTCCTTTTTCTTAAAGGCAGAGGAGCCTCATTTTGTAGCCACTGCCACCTCAGGCCCATGGTTAGTACTGTCAGACTACTACCACCAATGATTCCTTAAGGCCCAAGGGCTCTTCAGTCAGCTTGTGGTGAAGTGAATGCTGTCTGGCCTACGAGTCACCCTTCAGAGGACTGGGTCCCCTCTAGCCCAGGAAATGTCCAGAAATGCTGTCTAAAGAGCCAAGTCCTGGAACTGAAGAACCCAAGAGCCCACTTTGTGCTCTACCTGACTGTGACTGAGCTGGTACCTAGGTGCAAGACAAAGCCCTCATTAGTTTTCCTTTTTTTACTTTTCTGAAACTTAAGGATTCTCATCCAATAGCCACCACAGCTAGGATGGTCTCATCTGAAGCTAGTAATTCTGAGTCTCACCTATAGCCCTCAACATAGTACATGAGTATTGCTGCTGGTTATTTAGCGCCCAAGTGTTCTTCAGTTAGCAGATGATGAATCCTGCCAGGACCGGGTTCTTTGCTTCAAGGCATCATGTTTTTTTTTCTGGCCCAGGGTGTGAATAGAAATGTCTAGGAGCTAGGGCCTGAAAAGGGGGCCTCACAAAACTGAGCAGTGCCCTATTCTGCTGTGGCTGAGTGAGCGTCCAAGATGCAAGACAACGTCCTCCCCACTCTTCCCTCTTGTCTACTCAAATAGAAAGAAAGGGCCTCTTTTGGAGGCAGGAGCTATGCAGCCTTGGGTAGGGGAAGAATTATGCCAATACTCCCCTGGATGCCCCAGTTGGTGTCTCAGTATGTCACATGCCCTCCCAATCCACTGTCTCTGGGCCCAGTTCCGCCCTAGGTTTCACCTAGGTGTTGCAGATCTTGTGACTTTAACTGCCTTTTATTTGGGTCCCCAGAGCCCTGTAACATGTGGTGGTGATTTTGCAGGAAATCAAATTCTGACCACTGGGATCAGTGATTGTCCTCTGGCTAGGACTGGTTTAAATGCCTTCTCTGTGAGTAGGCATCAGCTGAATTTGGCTTGGCTTTCCTTTCTGCTCTAATAGGACAGCACTGAGTTCATTATCTAGTAATTGCTGTGACTTCCCTCCTCCAGCACCCAGAGATGCTCTTCACAGCATGCCACTGCTAAGGGGGATGGAGGATAAATGGCGCCAGGGCTTCAAGCCTTTTTTTAAACCCCTTTAGTGCCTTTTTCAGTAATATGATATTACAACCAGGTACTGTGAGTGTTCACTGTATTTTTGTTCTTACAAAGGTGCTTTTGTGTGTAGATAGTTGTTAAATGGTATGCTTGTCGGTGGGGGATGATTAGTGGAGCCTTGTATTCCTCCATTTTGCTCCACCCCCTCCTTTTTCTGTTGTTTTGAGTAAGCAACCCGACATTTTCCTTTGGCGCTCAGCCATAAAAATTATGTAGCCAATCCTGAACCCAGTTCCTGGGATATAGTAGCATTCAATAATTTGTAGCATTTTATATATATATATATACTAAGAGTACATAAATAATAAAAGTTTTTTAAGTTTTAAAAGAACTCATAACCAGTTTTATTTCATCCAAGCTATAATTTATATAAAGATAGAATAATGCTGGTAATAATGATATGCATGATGAAAATTATGGAAACATAAATATGTATAGATAGGAAAAGATTGATATGAAACAAAAACACAGTGGTTGTGTAAAGTCATTTTTATTGTGCACAATTATTTTCCCTATTTTAAAAATGGTATGCCATATTTGTTTTATGGGACTGAAAAGTCTCACTAATTAAGTAAATATTGACCAAGCAAGTAATTTTATACATAGCTTCACCTGATAGAAAAGGGCTAACTTAGTACCTGCAATGACATCAAGAAATTATGATGTTAAGAAATCAAAGCAAATTAGTTTCTTACCACTTGTTTGGGCTACTTCTAAATTGTATATTTTTTATTTCAGAACAATTTAATAGAAATTTAAATATTTAGCAGGTCAAATGTTTCTCAATATGAAGAGATTTAGAAATAAAGAAGCAAGGTCTGTCCACTTTGATAGATGTTCTACGAAATGGTAAAATGCATAAACCTAAACCTTGGACTTGCCAAAACTCGCCTCTTGCGGTAAAAGTGGAAAATTGAAATCTGTGATTTAATGTTGTATTCCATTTAGGCTGAGATAAAAACCAAATTGAAGTAAAAGTGGAATGACATTGACAGTATAAAACTGTGCATTCATATTTCACTCATTTTAAACATGAAGTATGCACTTTTCTGTATTTGCTTCCCAAAGTCAAACTGGAAGAAAGCTTTTTGCAACATTGCTAAGATTTTCTCTCAGATTTCAAGCCGTTCCAAGTATATTAAGGCCCTTAAATGCTTGCTGAATTTAAAAAGTGGTTGCATGTATGATGACAAAATGCCTGTGCTTTGAAGTCATCTCTGGGTTCTAATTTCCACTTAAATCATTGTAGGAAAAATTAAATGGAGTCTGGGCGCAGTGGCTCACACCTGTAATCCCAGCACTTTGGGAGGCCGAGGCGGGTGGATTACGAGGTCAGGAATTCGAGACCAGCCTGACCAACATGGTGAAACCCCGCCTCTACTAAAAATACAAAAATTAGCCAGGAGTAGTGGTGCATGCCTATAATCTCAGCTACTCAGGAGGCCAAGGCAGGAGAATCGCCTGAATATGGGAGGAGGAGGTTGCAGTGAGCCAAGATCACACCACTGCATTCCAGCCTGGGTGACAGAGTGAGACTGTGTCTCAAAAAAATAAAAATAAAATTAAAAAATTAAATGGAATAATGCAAATAGAACTGTTAGTACAGTGCCTAGTCCACTGTTGATGTAACAATAGATGCAGATGTAGATAAATAAAAATAAATAAATATTCTAATACAGAAATGTTCAAGTTCTTCTACTTCTTGCATAAATTCACTGGAAATTTTCTTTAATAGGTTTACTGTTTATTTGGATCCAGTTAGCTATTAAGTAAAATCATTAACTCAGCAATCGTACCTTACATGGCAAATTGTACCGTATATGTCATACAAAGAAACATAGTTTATCATGTATTCTGCTCTGTTACAAATTTTTATATTACACACATAAAAATTATATTTAAAAGAAATATCCTACTTTGTAAGCTCATTAATATTAGATGGTTTAATGATGTTTTTAATGCATTTAAACTTACTTTAGGTAATATTCTATTTTTAAAAATAATATTAATGTATTTTCATGCCTTATATGATGAGGCTAGCAATAAGGCAAAATATGTCTCTTAACTTAAGAAACGGATGTTGTACTTTTACTTCTAAATGCCAAATTAGTAAATTATCCTAAGCTTACAGTAAGAGGTTGTATTCATAGGCAATATTATCTTACTATTTCAGTCTCAATTTCTTAGAATTGTCACCTGTAATGACTCCTTTCATGATTGGATTTTCCCTTTCCTGAATGCTGATAATGATCATCTATTTTATACAAAGTGAATTCAGAGTTATAAACTGCTGTTAATTCAAAGCAAGGCCCTATTCATGGTAGATGCACTAAGCAGTATATATTGTACAAATAGGTACTGTCATCTGTCCGAAGACAGCATTCCCAATAATGTCAATTTTATTGATATTATTTCCTCCTAGGAGCTTAAATTCTAACCATTAAAAATCACTTCTGGGTTTCAGATACTAAAAATGGAAAACAAACGGAGTTATCTTTAAAAGATTCATGTTGAATACTGTTCATATATAAGAGGAGAGGAAAAATTCTGAAGTTCCTTACACTAGCATGGTGTAAACTTAATGGGATTAGCAATATTTTCCTATTGGTAAACACAGAAAGAACCAGGTTCTGAGAGGCTGGGATGCAGAATCTCAGAATAGTTTTGAATGTTGAATTATGCTTTTATAAACTTGTTCTGAAAAAAAGGAGTGTTCTGATTAAAATATTTCTGTAAAATGAGCTAATAACTACTCTTATATACACCTGTGACTGTCAGAATGATGCAGTGATTTATAACCTATGACTCCCTGTTAGCAGTAAAGTTAAATTTGCAGCCCTGTGTTAATAGTTTTGTTTTAATAGGCAAAAACACTCTTTAAGGTTGACTCTGTGAAACTAAGGAGACAAAGTATAAGTCAAAGGCATGCAAACTAAATGAATACAGCATAAAGTCCAAGGTAGAATATCTTTTTTTTTTTTTTTTGGTGGGGGAAGAGAAATAACAGCCAGGACGTAATTACCCTAGGGATATTTCTCAGATTTCACAAACTCTCCAGCAGTCTAGGATGCAGTATAATGGTATAATCAGAAAATTCACCAACCACCAGAGAATTTTAGCTTAAGAGGAAATTTCCGTGTGATCTATTTTTATATAGCAAGGATATTAACCCTTTATGTGGCCTATATGTTGGAATTAATTTCCTGACTTGTCATTTCTTTTAACACTATTAGAGTGTGTATATATATATAATCTATATATAGTATATATAATATAGTATATATAGTACATATAATATAGTATGTATAGTAAATATGATATACTATAATATACTATACCATACTATACTATAGTATACTATACTATACCATATAGTATATATAATTATATATTATATGTAATATACTATATATACTATATATAACGTGTGTATAAATATACGTGTGTATACATGTGTATATAGGTATACTTATATTTTTGTGAAAATATAATTTTATATTCTCAAATATTTGTTTTTTACTTTAAAGCTTCTGAATTTCACATCACACTTAGAAATGCCTTCTTGTGGGTAAAACTAAAACATTCCCATACATTTTTGTTTACAAGTTTTGCTTATACATCGAGAGCCTAAATATCCTGAAATGTATTCTTATTTCAAAGTTAAGAGTTTTAACTAATTTGTTTTCAAATAGCTAATTGTTTAAAATACATATTGAAAAATGCGTCCTTTCATTACTAATTTGAAATGCTAATTTTATTATTTGCTATGGGAATTAACCTTGTTTTGTGTTTCTCTTTTATTCCATTGATGTGTATATTTATTCCTCTTTTAGTACCAAATACTGTAACTGTTGTATGTTCACATTATGTTATATGACTGCTAGGGCAAGACCTATGTCCTCATTATTCAAATTATTTTTTAAATGACTAATCTTACACAATTTTTCTTTAAGTAAAATCTAGATTTATCAAGTTCTGAAAAAAAAATCCCACTAGATTTGCACTGAAGTTCAATTTATGAATCAATCTGAAGAAAGTTTTATTTTGCAGTATTGAGTTATTACATTCAAAAAGCACTTTTGACATCTAAAGTCAGCTACTGCGAGTGGTCCTGAGTTCATTTTTGTCTGCTCTCCTTAAAATGGTCTAGTGCCATAGTGCTACTAGCATGGCTTGAATGTTTGTTCCCTCCAAATTTTATGTTAAAATGTAATCCCCAGTGTTGGAGGTGGGCCCTCGTGAGAGGTGTTTAGATCATGGGGGTGGATCCCTCATAAATGGCTTAGCACTATCTTTTCCGTAAATAGTGAGTTCTCATTATGAGTTCACACAAGATCTGGTTCTGTAAAAATGTGTGGTACCTCTCCCTTCTCTCTCTTGCTTCTGGTCTCACCATGTGATTACTTTGCTCCCCCTTCATCTTCTGCCATGATTAAGAGCTTCCTGAGGCCTCTCCAGAAACTGAGCAGATGCTGGCACCATGCTTCTGTAAAGCCTGCAGAACCTTGTACCATTTAAACCTCTATTTTATATAAATTACTCAGTCTCAAGTATTTCTTAATAGCAATACAAAAATGGTCTAATTCGGATAATTGATAACAAGGACTGAGGTTTTGCTATAAAGATACCTGAAAATGTGGAAGCAATTTGGAAATGGGTAATGAGCAGAGGTTGGAAGAGTTCAGGAAGCCCAGAAGACAGGAAGAGAAGGGAAAATTTGAAACTTCTTAGGGTCTTGTTAAGTGGTTGTGACGAAAATGTTGATAGAAATATGGACACTGAAGGTCAGGATGATAAGGGCTTAGATGAAGATGAGTAACTTTTGGGGAATTCAAGTAAAGTTTACCTAGGTTACATCCTAGCAAAGAGCTTGGCTGTATTTTGTTCACATCCTAGTTTTGTGTAAGGTTTACCGTAAGAGTGATGACTTACAGTATCTGGTAAAAGAAATTTCTAAACAGCAAGACATGCAAGAGTGTCATGGCTGCTTCTAATAACCTTTCATCAGGTATGAGAGCAAATAAATGACTTAACATTGGAACTTATATTTAAAAGGGAAGCAGAGCATAAAAACTGGGAAAATTCACAACACGGACACATCGTAGAGAAGGAAATCCAATTTTAAGTGGAAGAATTTAAAAGGGCTATGAACCTTTCATAATATTGACATGACGAAAAGGGAGCCAAGTGCTGATACCCAAGTCAAGGAGAAAAATGCCCTGAGGCATTTCAGAGATCACTAGGCCACCGCTCTCATCATAGGTTCAGAGGCCAAAGAGGAACAAATGATTTCAGGGGCCAAGCCCAGGGTGCTACTTCTCTGCTCAGCCTCAAGACACTATATCCTGCATTTCAGCTACTCTAACTCTATCTGTGGCTCAAAGAGCCCTAGAAACAGCTTGGGCTGCCACTCTAGAAAGTGCAAGACACTGTTAGCCTTGGTGGTTTCTATGTGGTGTTAAATCTGCAGGTAAACAGAATACAAGCATGAAAGGGGCTTGGCAGCTTCCTCCTGTATTTCAGAGAATGTATAAGAAAGCCTGGTTATCCAGGCAGAATCCTGCCACAGGGGTGGAGCCTTCATAGAAAGACTCAACTTGGGCAGTGCAGAGGGGAAATGTGGGGTTGGAGCCCCTATGCAGGGTCCACACCAGGGCACTACCTGGTGGAGCTGTGGGAATGGGGCTGCCACCCTCTAGACCTCAGAATGGCAGATGTATCATCAACTTGCAAAGTCCGTGTGGAAGAGCCACAGGGGTGGAGCTGCCCAAGGCCTTTGGAGCCCACCTCTTGTATCAGAGTGCCCAGGATATAGGACATGGAGTCAAGAATTATTTTTAAGCATTTATGTTTAGTGTCTGCTCTGCTGTGTTTCAGACTTGTGTGGGGCCCATAGTTCATTTTTTGGTCAATTTCTTCTGGAATGCTAAAGTTTACCCAATGTCTGTACCACCATTGTACCTTGGGAGTAAATAACTTGTTTTGATTATATACAGGTCCATAGGTGGAAGGAGATCATTCCCATATGAGATGAGGACTTTAAACATGATGCTGGAATGATTTAAGATTGGGGGGGTGTGGCGGTTGGAAATTGGCAGGAGATCATTTTATCCTGCAATGTGAGAAGAACATGAGATTTAGGAGGCCAGGGTTGGAACAATATGGTACGAATATTTGTCCCTTCCAAATCTCACAGTAAAATGTAATCCCCAGTGTTGAAGAGGGGACCTGGTGGGAGGTGTTTTGATCATGGGGGAAGATCCCTTAAGAATGGCTTAGCACCATTCCCTTGGTGATGACTGAATTCTCACTTTGATGTTTCATGAGATCTGGTTGTTTCAAAGTATGTGGCATCTTTACACTCTGTCTTTTGCTCCTGCTCTTGTCATGTGACTCTCTACTCCCCATTCACATTTAGCCATGATTGTAAGATTATGGAGGCCCTCATCAGAAGCAGATGCTGACATCACACTTGCTATATACCCTGCAGAACCATGAGCCAATTAAATGTTTTTCATTATAAATAACACAATCTCAGGCATTTCTTTATAGCAAAACAAAATATGGCCTAATACACCTGGTGACATAAATTAGGAGATTTCATTTTTTTTCTGTGCTCTGGAACAGTTAAAATAACAGTAATTTTCTATTCCTTGAAAGTTTCTATTCCTTGAAGTTAATTGGAAAATCATTGCTTCTATTTTCTTTTGTGAAGTAAAATTTTATAATCTTATATTCTTCAACAATTTCAGCCAATTTGGGTTTTATTATTTTTACCTCTCATCGAATGGATTTTTTGATACAATTGTTTTAAATTTTAGTTAATTAAGATTTGTACACTTCTTGATATAGAATTTTATATTGTAGTCTCTTTTTTTTTAATGAGAGAAAAGCATACAAATTTTATTAGTTTAACATGTACATAGGAACTTCACAAAAAATGTGAAGCTCGAAGTGGTCAAAGCAAAATGCTTTCATACTATTTAGACAAGGAATTATACATTTGAGAAGAACTGGCAGGACAAGGATGATATGGGTAGACAGTAAATTTCTACAGAAGTCACTGGGAGATATATGTGGTGTGGTGGGGTATAAAACTAGTGGAAAATAAAGATTACTTCAGTAAGTATATTTATTCAGGCCCACTGCAGCCCCAATTTCCCAGTATCTGGTGATAAGGGCTATTTTCTCGCTGGTATGTGGAGGGTACCCCTCCCAGATGAAGGATTTTTAAAGGTTTTCTGAGTCTAGGAAGAGACAGGTCATCTGGCCCTTTCTGAAGTTTCTTTAGTGTTTTTCAACTCAAAATAATCAATATACCAATTTGGTATACTTGGGAATGGCACAATCTTCACTCCTTCAAAAGTCTTCCTTGACTGTTCAATTTTATCCAGTACAAGTTTTGCTTTGACACAATAAAAGTCTTAGAAAGTGTCACTTCCTGTTGTGCAAGTGAGGAAAACAGGACTGAAAGAGAAGTGACTAGGCACAAAATTCATGAGTATCTAGAGCTGATGTTGGCGAGATTCTTGAGTTCTCTTTGAATTCCTCCATGCTGCATTGTTAAGGGAGGTTGAAACTAATTAGCATGGTTTACTATATGGACAGCCTTACTTACTTGCTGGCTTCTCTATGGCTTCTTCACCTACAAAATGAAACCATAATACTACAAACCTACAGGGTAGCTGTGAGGGTTAAATGAGTTAGTAAATGAAAAGTGGCAGTTTCTGGCACACTAGAGCCTGCTATTCTTATTATTATAATTATTATACTTTATATTCTAGGGTATATGTGTACAACGTGTAGGTTTATTACATATGTATACATGTGCCATGTTGGTGTGCTGCACACATTAACTGGTCATTTACATTAGGTATATCTCCTAATGCTATCCCCCCCCTTCCCCCACCCCACAACAGGGCCCGGTGGGTGATGTTCCCCTTCCTGTGTCCAAGTGATTTCATTGTTCAATTCCCACCTATGAGTGAGAACATGTGGTGTTTGGTTTGGTTTTCTGTTCTTGTGATAGTTTGCTGAGAATGATGGTTTCCAGCTGCATCCAATGTCGCAAAAAGGACATGAACTCGTGCTTTTTTTTTTTTATGTCTGCATAGTATTCCATGGAGTATATGTGCCACAGTTTCTTAATCCAGTCACTGATGGACATTTGGGTTGGCTCAAAGTCTTTGCTAGTGTGAATAGTGCCACAATAAACATACATGTGCATGTGTCTTTATAGCAGCATGATTTATAATCCTTTGGGTATATACCCAGTAGTGGGATGGCTGGGTCAAATGGTATTTCTAGTTTTAGATCCTTGAGGAATCGCCACACTGTCTACCACAATGGTTAAACTAGTTTACAGTCCCACTAACAGTGTAAAAGTATTCCTATTTCTCCACATCCTTTCCAGCACGTGTTGTTTCCTGACTTTTTAATGATTGCCATTCTAACTGGTGTGAGATGGTATCTCATTGTGGTTTTGATTTGCATTTCTCTGATGGCTAGTGATGATGAGCACTTTTTCATGTGTCTGTTGGCTGCATAAATGTCTTCTTTTGAGAAGTGTCTGTTCATATCCTTTGCCCACTTTTTGATGGGGTTGTTTTTCTCTTGTAAATTTGTTTTAGTTCTTTGTAGGTTCTGGAAATTAGCTCTTTGTCAGATGAGTAGATTGCACAAATTTTCTCCCATTCTGTAGGTTGCCTGTTCACTCTGATGGTAGTTTCTCTTGCTGTGCAGAAGCTCTTTAGTTTAATTAGATCCCATTTGTCAATTTTGGCTTTTGTTGCCATTGCTTTTGGTGTTTTAGACATGAAGTCCTTGTCCATGCCTATGTCCTGAATGGTATTGCCTAGGTTTTCTTCTAGGCATTTTATGGTTTTAGGTCTAACATTTAAGTCTCTAATTCATCTTGAATTAATTTTTGTATAAGGAGTAAGGAAGGGATTCAATTTCAGCTTTCTACTTATGGCTAGCCAGTTTTCCCAGCACCATTTATTAAATAAGGAATCCTTTCCCCATTTCTTGTTTTTGTCAGGTTTGTCAAAGATCAGATGGTTGTAGTTGTATGGTGTTATTTCTGAGGGCTCTGTTCTGTTCCATTGGTCTATATCTCTGTTTTGGTACCAGTACCATGCTGTTTTGGTTACTGTAGCCTTGTAGTATAGTTTGAAGTCAGGTAGCATGATGCTTCCAGCTTTGTTCTTTTGACTTAGGATTGTCTTGGCAAAGCGGGCTCTTTTTTGGTTCCATATGAACTTTAAAGTAGTTTTTTCCAATTCTGTGAAGAAACTCATTGGTAGCTTAATGGGGATGGCATTGAATCTATAAATTATCTTGGGCAGTATGGTCATTTTCACAATACTGATTCTTCCTATCCATGAGCATGGAGTGGTCTTCCATTTGTTTGTGTCCTCTTTTATTTCATTAAGCAGTGGTTTGTAGTTCTCCTTGAAGAGGTCCTTCACATCCCTTGTAAGTTGGATTCCTAGGTATTTTATTCTCTTTGAAGCTATTGTGAATGGGAGTTCATTCATGATTTGGTGCTCCGTTTGTCTGTTATTGGTGTATAAGAATGCTTGTGATTTTTGCACTTTGATTTTGTATTCTGAGACTTTGCTGAAGTTGCTTATCAGCTTGAGGAGATTTTGGTCTGAGACGATGGGGTTTTCTAAATATATAATCATGTCATCTGCAAACAGAGACAATTGGACTTCCTCTTTTCCTAATCGAACAACTATTTTTTCTTTCTCTTGCATGATTGCCCTGGCCAGAACTTCCAACACTATGTTGAATAGGAGTGGTGAGAGAGGGCATCCCTGTCTTGTGCCAGTTTTCAAAGGGAATGCTTCCAGTTTTTGCCCATTCAGTATGACATTGACAGTGGGTTTGTCATAAATAGCTCTTATTATTTTGAGATATATTCCATCAATACCTAATTTATTGAGAATTTTTAGCATGAAGGGCTGTTGAATTTTGTCAAAGGGCTTTTCTGCATCTATTGAGATAATCATGTGGTTTTTGTCTTTGGTTCTGTTTATATGCTGGATTACATTTATTGTTTTGCATATGTTGAACCAGCCTTGCATCCCAGAGATGAAACCCACTTCATCATGGTGGATAAGCTTTTTGATGTGCTGCTGGATTCAGTCTGTCAGTATTTTATGGAGGATTTTTGCATCGATGTTCATCAAGGATATTGGTCTAAAATTCTCTTTTTTTGTTGTGTCTCTGTCAGGCTTTGGTATCAGGATGATGTTGGCCTCATAAAATGAGTTAGGGAGGATTCCCTCTTTTTCTGGTATAGTTTCAGAAGGAATGGTACCAACTCCTCCTTGTACCTCTGGTAGAATTGAGCTGTGAATCTGTCTGGTCCTGGACTTTTTTTGGTTGGTAGGCTATTAATTATTGCCTCTATTTCAGAACCTGCTATTGGTCTATTCAGGGATTCAACTTCTTCCTGGTTTAGTCTTGGGAGAGTGTATGTGTCCAGGAATTTATCCCTTTCTTCTAGGTTTTCTAGTTTATTTGCGTAGAGGTGTTTATAGTATTCTCTGATGGTAGTTTGTACTTATTTCTGTGGGTTTGGTGGTGATATACCCTTTATCAATTTTTATTGCATCTATTTGATTCTTCTCTCTTTTCTTCTGTGTTAGTCTTGCTAGTGGTCTATCAATATTGCTGATCTTTTCAAAAAAACAGCTCCTGGATTTATTGATTTTTTGAAGGGTTTTTGTGTCTCTATCTCCTTCAATTCTGCTCTGATCTTAGTTATTTCTTGCCTTCTGCTGAGCTTTTGAATGTGTTTGCTCTTGATTCTTTAGTTAATTGTGGTGTTAGGGTGTCAATTTTAGATCTTTCCTGCTTTCTCTTGTGGGCATTTAGTGCTATAAATTTCCCTCTACACACTGCTTTAAATGTGTCCCAGAGATTCTGGTATGTTGTATCTTTGTTCTCATTAGTTTCAAAGAACATCTTCATTTCTGCCTTCATTTCGTTATGTACCCAGTAGTCATTCAGGAGCAGGTTGTTCAGTTTCCATGTAGTTGAGTGGTTTTGATTGAGTTTCTTATTCCTGAGTTCTAGTTTGATTCTCTGTGGTCTGAGACACAGTTTGTTATAATTTCTGTTCTTTTACATTTGCTGAGGAGTGTTTTACTTCCAACTATGTGGTCAATTTTGGAGTAAGTGCGATGTGGTGCTGAGAAGAATGTATATTCTGTTGATTTGGGATGGAGAGTTCTGTAGATGTCTATTAGGTCCACTTGATGCAGAGTTGAGTTCAATTCCTGGATATCCTTGTTAACTTTGTCTTGTTGATCAGTCTAATGTTGACAGTGGGGTGTTAAAGTCTCCCATTATTATTGTGTGGGAGTCTAAGTCTCCTTGTAGGTCTCTAAGGACTTGCTTTATGAATCTGGGTGCTCCTGTATTGAGTGCATATATATTTAGGATAGTTAGCTCTTCTTGTTGAATTGTTCCCTTTATCATTATGTAATGGCCTTCTTTGTCTCTTTTGATCTTTGTTGGTTTAAAGTCTGTTTTATCAGAGACTAGGATTGCAACCCCTGCCTTTTTTTTGTTTTCCATTAGCTTGGTAGATCTTCCTCCATCCCTTTATTTTGAGCTTATGTGTGGCTCTCTACGTGAGATGGGTCTCCTGAATACAGCAAACTGACAAGCCTTGACTCTTTATCTAATTTGCCACTCTGTGTCTTTCAATTGGAGCATTTATCCCATTTACATTTAAGGTTAATATTCTTATGTGTGAACTCGATCCTGTCATTATGATGTTAGCTGGTTATTTTGCTCGTGAGTTGATGCCGTTTCTTCCTAGCATTGATGGTCTTTACGTTTGGCATGTTTTTGCAATGGCTGGTACTGGTTGTTCCTTTTGATGTTTAGTGCTTGCTTCAGGAGCTCTTGTAGGGCAAGCCTAGTGGTGACAGAATCTCTCAGCATTTGCTTGTCTGTAAAGGATTCTAGTTCTCCTTCACTTTTGAAACTTAGTTTGGCTGGATATGAAATTCTGGGTTGAAAATTCTTTTCTTGAAGAACGTTGAATATTAGCCCCCACTCTCTTCTGGTTTGGAAAGTTTCTGCTGAGAGATCTGCTGTTAGTCTGATGGGCTTCCCTTTGAGGGTAACCCGACCTTTCTCTCTAGTGGCCTTTAACATTTTTTCCTTCATTTCAACTTTGGTGACTCTGACAATTATGTGTCTTGGAGTTGCTCTTCTTGAGGAGTATCTTTGTGGCATTCTCTGTATTTCTTGAATTTGAATGTTGGCCTGCCTTGCTAGACTGGATAAGTTCTCCTGGATAATATCCTGCAGAGTGTTTTCCAAGTTGGTTCCATTCTCCCCATCACTTTCAGGTACATAAATCAGATGTAGATTTGGTCTTTTCACATAATCCCATATTTCTTGGAGGTTTGTTCATTTCTTTTTACTCTTTTTTCTCTAAACTGCTCTTCTCACTACATTGCATTTATTTGATCTTCAATCTCTGATACTCTTTCTTCCAGTTGATCGAGTCAGTTATTGAAGCTTTTGGATTTGTCACGTAGTTCTCGTGTCATGGTTTTCATCTCTATCAGGTCATTTATGGACTTCTCTGCATTGGTTATTCTAGTTATCCATTCGTCAAATCTTTTTTCAAGGTCTTTAGTTTCTTTGTGCTGGGTTCGTAGTTCCTCCTTTAGCTCTGAGAAGTTTGATCAACTGAAGCCTTCTTCTCTCAACTCATCAAAGTCATTCTCCGTCCAGCTTTTTTCCATTGCTGGCGAGGAGCTGCATTCCTTTGCAGGGGGAGTGGCACTCTGATTATTTGAATTTTGAGCTTTTCTGCACTGCTTTTTCCCCATCTTTGTGGTTTTATCTGCCTTTGGTCTTTGATGATGGTGATGTAAAGATAGGGTTTTGGTGTGGATGTCCTTTCTGTTTGTTAGTTTTCCTTCTAACAGTCAGGACCCTCAGCTACAGGTCTGTTGGAGTTTGCTTGAGGTCCACTCCACTTAGGCTACTCCCAGTTAGGCTCTCCCAGTTAGGCTACTAGGGGGTTAGAGATCTACTTGAGCAGGCAGTCTGTCCGTTCTCAGATCTCAACTGCCGTGCTGAGAGAATCACTACTCTCTTCAAAGCTATCAGACAGGGACATTTACATCTGCAGAGGCTTCTGCTGCTTTTTGTTTAGCTATGCTGTCCCCAGAGGTGGAGTCTACAGAAGCAGGCAGTCCTCCTTGAGCTGAGTTTGGCTCCATCCAGTTTGAGCTTCCTAGCCTCTTTGTTTACCTACTTAAGCCTCAGCAATGGCAGGCACCCCTCCCCCAGTCTCGCTGCCACCTTGCAGTTAGATCTCAAACGGCTGTGCTAGCAATGAGGGAGGCTCCGTGGGTGTGGGACCCTCTGAGCCAGGCGCAGGATATAATCTCTTGCTGTGCCATTTGCTAAGACCCTTGGTAAAGCGCCGTATTAGGGTGGGAGTGACCTGATTTTCCAGATGTTGTGTGTCACAGTTTCCCTTGGCTAGGAAAAGGAATTCTCTTTCCCCTTGTGCTTCCTGGGTGAGGAGATGCCTTGCCCTGCTTTGGCTCTAGCTCACTGGGCTACACCCACTGTCCTGCACCAACTGTCCAACATGCCCCAGTGAGATGAACCCAGTACCTCAGAGTTGGAAATGTAGAAATCACCCATCTTCTGTGTCACTCACGCTGGGAGATGGAGGCTGGAGCTGTTCCTATTCGGCCATGTTGGTGCCCCCTTATCTCTTGGTTTTTAAATTCTTCATATGCAGTTTCTCATTTCTAAATTTGCTTAAGTATTATTTTATTATTTTTCTGAGTTAGATCAGTGTATTAGTCCATTTTCATGTTGTTAATAAAGGCATATGTGAAACTGGGTAATTTATAAAGGAAAGAGGTTTAATAAACTCACAGTTCTACATGGCTGAGGAGGCCTCACAATCATGGTAGAAGGTGAAAGAGGAGCAAAGGAACATCTTAAATGGCAGCAGGCAAGAGAGTGTGTTCAGGGAAACTACCCTTTATAAAACCATCAGATACCCTGTGACTTACTCACTATCATGAGAAGAGGCTGGGAAAAACTCATCCCCATGATTCAATTGCCTCCTACCAGCTCCTTCCCATGACACACGAGAACTATGGAAGCTACAATTTAAGATCAGATTTGGGTGGGGACACAGCCAAATCATATCATTCCATCCCTGACCCATCCCAAATCTCATATCTCATATCTTCATATTTCAAAACCAATCATGCCTTCTCACATGCCCCCCAAATTCTTAACTAATTTCAGTATTAACTCAAAAGCCCATAGTTCAAAGTCTCACCTGAGACAAGTAAAGTTCCTTCTGCCTATGAGCTTGTAAATTCAAAAGCAAGATAGTTACATCTTAGATACAATTGGATACAGGCATGGTAAATACAGTCATTCCAAATGGGAGAAATTGGCCAAAACAAAAGGAGCTAAAGGCTCCATGCAATTCCAAAATCCAGCAGGGAAGTCAAATCTTAAAGCTCCAAAATGATCTAATTTTACTCCATGTCTCACATCCAGGTCATGGTGCTGCAAGAGGTGGGCTCCTGCAGCCTTGGGCAGCTCCACCCATGTGTTGTTGCAGGGCACAGGCCCCCTTCTAGATAATTTTATGGAATGACATTGTTGGAAGCTTTTTCAGGCACACAGTGCAAGTGGTCAGTGAATCTACCATTCTGGGTTCTGGAAGATGGTGGCTCTCTTCTTACAGCTCCACTAGGCACTGCCCCAGTGGGGACTCTGTGTGGGGGCTCCTACCCCACATTTTCCTTCTATGCTGCCCTACCAGAGGTTCTTCATGAGAGCTCCACCCCTGCAGGAAACTTTTGCCTGGACATCCAGGCATTTCCACTCATTTTTTGAAATCTAGGCAGAGGTTCCCAAACCTCAGTTCTTGTCTTCTGTGCACCTGCAGCCTCAACACCATGTGGAAGCTGCCAAGGCTTAGGACTTCATGCTCTGAAGCCATGACCTAAGTTGAACACTGGCCTCTTTTAGCCATGGCTGGAGTGGTTGGGATTCAGGGCACCAAGTATCTAGCCTGCCCACAGCAGGGGGACCTTGAACCCTCCCCAGGAAACCATTTTTTCCTCCTACGCCTCTGGGCCTGTGATGGGAGAGGCTGCTCCAAAGGTCTCTGAAATGCCCTGAAGACATTCTCCCCATTGTCTTAGTGATTAACATTCAGTTCCCTGTTACTTATGCAAGTTTCTGCAGCAGGCTTGAATTTCTCCTCAGAAAATGAGTTTTTC
Organism: Piliocolobus tephrosceles; assembly: GCF_002776525.5. Lineage (NCBI taxonomy): Eukaryota > Metazoa > Chordata > Mammalia > Primates > Cercopithecidae > Piliocolobus > Piliocolobus tephrosceles. The sequence goes on along the minus strand of NC_045445.1, from coordinate 60,517,603 downwards.
TTTTCTATTGCATCATCAGGCTGCAAATTTTCCAAAGTTTTATTCTCTGCTTCCTCTTGAATGCTTTACACTTAGAAATTTCTTCTGACAGATACCCTAAATAATCTATCTCAAGTTCAAAGTTTCACAAATCTCTAGCACAGGTGCAAAATGCCACCAGGCTTTTTGCTAAAGCACAACAAGAGTCACCTTCACTCCAGTTCCCAACAAGTACCTCATCTCTATCTGAGACCACCTCAGCCTGGACTTTTTTGTCCATATCAGCATCAGAATTTTTTAAAAGCCATTCAACAGTCTCTAGGAAGTTCCATACTTTTACATATTTTCCTGTCTTCCTTTGATTCCTCCAAACTGTTCGAATCTCTGCCTGTTACCCATTTCCAAAGTCTCTTCCACATTTTTGGGTATCTTTACAGCAGTGCCCTACTACCTGGTACCAATTTACTGTATGAGTTCATTCTCACAATGCTAATAAAGACATAAGTGAGACTGGATAATTCATAAAGGAAATTGTTTTAATGAACTCACAGTTCCACATGGATAGGGAGGCCTCACAATTGTGGCACATGGTGAAGGAGAAGCAAAGGCACATCTTAGATGACAGCTGGCAAGAAAGCATGTGCAGGGGAATTGCCCTTTATAAAACCATCTGACCTCATGAGCCTTGTTCACTATCATGAGAACAGCGTGGGAAAAACCCACCCCCATGATTCAATTACTTCTCACTGGGTCCCTCCCATGACACATGGGGATTTTGGGAGCTGCAATTCAAGATGAAATTTGGGAGGGGACATAGCAAAACCATATCAATCAGTCATGGGTGAATTTATTTTTACAGAAACAACAATTGCTTTTGGTTTATGTATCAATTTTATAAGATTGTAACTTTTTTTTTTAATCTGAAATAACTTGTTCCTACTTTTGTTGAGTCATTTTGTTGTTATTTTCCTAAATTCTTGAAAAAGATATTTGGTTCATTAGTGTTTCAAAAAGTACAGAGTGATTAAAATTATTGGTTTTATACTCAACACAGTTTTAGATACTTAAGTAAAAATTTTTTGTTCCTTAAATTGCATTAATAATGACAAATATATATAGACTGACTCTATTGAATTTACCTTGAAGCACTATGGTCATTATTAATAATAAAAACATTAATAAATAATTTTTGAGTGCCAATTATGTTCAAGCATTACTTATTTTACTTAATCTTTTCAACAATGAGATGATTTAAATTTATCATTCCTCATTTATATAGAAATAATGAAATACTCAGAGAAATAAAGGTACTTGCTCAAAGTCATGCAACTAGTGAGTAGCAGAGCTAAGAACCCAAGACTTTCTGATTCCAAAGCTCACAATTTTAACTAGTGCTTTTTGCTGCCAAGTCTATTCAAATGACATAATTATATCAAGATAGGAAAAGGACATAGGGGAAAATATATATTGAGAAGTTATTTGGAAACAATATATGCTATGCATTTTCCATTTGTTGTCTTTTAAATGCAACAATATGACGTGCTTGATTGACCTCATATTAATATCAGTATAATCTTTGAAATAGTTCCTAATATCCTATTGACATTAATCTAATTTTATCAAAATACATAGGTCTTTGGAAACACTTTCAACTTGAAGGAAGAAAACTTTCTGTCTGTTACTTCATCTTACTTTTCTCTGATTGTATTATAAATGAATAAAAATGCTTCTTAGGACAATCTGAATAAAGTCAAGTTAAATGAAGCTGGGGACGTGGGAATTGTGAAATATTATTCAATCTTGAGTGCTTGATAAGTGAATGTGTGTGCACCAAGAAACAGAATATAATAAATGCCTTAGGAAAGCTAATTTTTAAGTAAAGCTTAAAGAATTCAGATGAAAATGCTATTAAAAAAAAACCGTAGAAAGGGAAAGTATTGAAGAAAGTGGAATTAGGCAGCTATTGGCATTCATCTCAGTAAATTCTAAGTAAATAAAAGGGTGGCAAGCACAAGATGGTAAAATTAGAATTAAATAAGAAGGATTATCAAAGACTCAGCACACAGAATTAATAAACTGTATCAAAATATGCATCAAGGACAGAACTAGGTGAAGTATATCTACAAAATAAGTAAAGACAAAGCTTAACAATGTATTAAAAATACTATACAGTACAAGATACATTGTACCTTTGGCCAACATCCAGAGCCTTTGGGCCACATAAAGAACAATCATAAATCATTCTGAACCTATGTTATAAAATATGAGAGCCACTAGCTACATGGGGCTATTAAACACTTAAAATGTGTTAGCAGCTGGCATTAATTGATACGTGCTGGAAGTATAACATACACACACTTTGAAATCCCAGTGGAAAAAAACAGAACAAAATATCTCCTTAATATTTTTATTTAATTAATGTTGACATAATGTTTTAAATATATTGGGTTATAATATATTATTACAATATATTTAAAAATAATCTTTTTTTTTTTTTTTTTTTACTTTTTAATATGGCTAATATGTTACTTGTATTACATATCTGTTGAACAACACTGTCCTAGGCCAACACACACACATACACACACTCAAACAAAAGAAAACCTCACAAAAATAATATTATCAATTAACTCTGATCCAGTATCTAGGCTTTATTTTCAATGATATCTATTAAAGATTAACATTTTAGAGTTTATTAAGGCTCTCAAATTACACAAATTATCTTTTTACATGGCTCAAATTGAAAATTATTAACACTCCGTTATATGTTTACATAATAAAAAACTATTGGGGAAAAAATAAAATGGAACAGATGGTTTTCACTGGTATGACTCAATAAACAAACTATATTCATCTACAAAAATATTAAAATTTTGCTTTAGAATTATTGCATTTAATTAATGATAAAATATGACATGTAATGATTAAATGTTTGTATTAAACAACATTTGTCAAAGTCTTCATAATAATTGAGCCCAAATGTAACATTGTCATCAGCTCTGTTCTTTCCCTACTTTATACTGGCCACAAAAAAAGAACACACAATTGGAGAAACAATCAGGTTTCATTCAGTGGCCAAAGAATGGAGAGGTAGAGCTCACACTCAAAAGGCACCTTCTCTCTAGGCAATGGCAGGGAGTTATAAAGTCAATGGGAGTTATAAAGAGTAAGATGCAGGGTGAGAGAAGTATGTTGACATGTATGGAGAGGAGTTCCAGGAACACAGGCATAGTTCATAAACATACTACTTTATACATCACATGTACACAAAATGTCAGGGGTCTTCCCTCAGGGGAGAGTTTTCAGTATTATCGTGATATGTTAATGACTTAAAGGTAACTGGAAGTCACCTGCTGTGGTATGCACCCGTTTTGCCTGGGTCTGGACTCCCTCCGATATCTGACAGAGGGTCATGAGGCCATGTGTGACATTCAGGTCATCTGATTTTCTTTAGCATCTGTGCCTACAGATAAAAATACTAAAGAGAAACTGTTGAAGACCAGGCTGTCCTGATGACAGTACTTTCTATTTATTTGTTAAGGGTTCAGGCATCTGTTAAGCAAGTTAATGAAAGCCAGATTTCTTCTGAAGGTAGATCACATTATGACTAACTGAAACTTCTTTTGTTGGATTTTCAGATCTATCATACAGAACCATATATCCTAGTCTTCATAAAGTGGATATTTGTCTTCGCAGCATCTGTTCCATCCCTCCCTCATATTGCGGCAGCCATGCAATTTGGATCGGATTGATGTTCATCATAGGAATGAGCACTGAGAGCTATAATCCAGTTAGCATAATCTCACTTCCTCTGCAATACCAATTAAATTATGTATAGTCAATAATCCTGACCCAAAATAATAAATGTGTAGTATTTTTCTGGGCACCATGATTGGTTCAGATTGGTTCAGAATAAAATACAGGACTTTCCTACAAAGAGGTAGCATGGTGATATAAATTTTGTAACTGCTGTAGCCATTTTGCTACAATGATAAAGAACAGCCTGAAAACAATTGCAACACATGGAGAGTGGCAGCACTGAGAAAAATCACAGAAAAACTAAGCTAGAGGTCTAATAAAATTATGCCTGAAATCTTACCTCTAGGCTTTTTGAACTACATTTTGTCAATACATTTCATTCATTGTTTAAAACAATTTTGAGTTTGAGTTTTCTGTTACTTGCAATCAAAAGCATTTAAACATGAGTATTTATAGTTACTATGTGTTGGAAACATTTCAAATTCTCTCTTACTATGAAATATACATTATTGCTAACCATAGTCACCATGGAACTTTAGAACTTCTAACTGTACGTTTGTAACCACTAACCACCCTGTCTTTATCCCCTCTTCCCACCCACTCAGTCTTTCAAATCTCTGTGATAAATACCCCACATACCTTGATTTGATCATTACACATTCTATACGTGTAACAAATACTCATGTGTACCCCATAAATATGTAAAATACTATGTATCAATTTAAAAAGAAATTTTAAAAACTTGTAAAAAGCATTTAAACTAAAATATCTATAGTTTTTTTCTTAATTTATTTTTATATTTTTTGTAAATATTTATCTGGCTGTTTGATCTAATTTCTTATTAGTCTTTCCCAATATCAGAGCTTTCTGTATCTTCTCTCTGCCCTGTCTTCTTCATTTTAATTTCTCTGTTCTTTGTAATTTGGAATGAATATTCACATATAATAATATTTGTTTGAGATGTAGTTAGAAGACCCTCAGTCAATTACCATTTGACATGACTATATTTAATCTTTAGATTCCTCCCTCTCTCTCAAAATTTTGGTCAGTCATGGTGGTCTGTTCGTAATTAGGCAACATTTTGCTTGAGTGAATTTTCATAACTGAAGAGTAACATTATGATAGTTGAATTGGCTTTTTGAGATGGCAAAATAGTTTGATATTATTGTTTGCTTATTATCACACGTGATTTTTATATGTCACTGGGATTACTGTGAAATTCATTTTTATGTCTAATAAAATATTCAAAACATTAGACTTACCAAGTCTTTCTTCGAATCCAGTTTTAAGCATGTAGATCCATGCTAATACAGATGTCTTTCTGTCTATATGCTCATATCCTTTCTCTTGCATGTAGTCTTATATGTTCTATCTATAGCTCCAGTTCTATGCCTCCCTGAGCTATGTTTTTTTAGTCCATGCAAACTCACCTGATGCTGCTCCTACTCACAAATGACTCTTCTGTTGCCATCAGTCTCTGTTTGTTATTAGCCGTATATGGATTCAAACGTAGAAGTCAATTTTTTATAGTATATTCAATATATATTGTGAAGCATTATTTATATAACCCACATAATACTGGACAAGAATGAACAACAGTAAATACAAGAAGTATTGTATCCTAGAGGAAGTTTTGTGGCACTTTGCATTAAATGATCTGGTAACCATTTTCACACACTGTGAATGATCTCTTTTTACTTCAGACACCATTAGAATGTTTACAGCTTAGCAGGAATCATTAACATTAAGGAAATACAGATAAATACTTAAAGCAATTGGATCAGAGTCAGCACTGGAACATCATATAGCCATAACCCAGGTCTTCTAGATCTGCACTGTCTAATACAGTAGCCTGTATCCATATGTAGCTATTAAGCTTTTGAAATACAGCTAGTCCAAATTGAGATTAGCTGAAAGTATAAAATACACACTGTACTTCATAGACTTAGTATGAATAATAAAGAATGTAAAATAGCTCAGTAGTACATTTTATTAATTTCAAGATAAAATAATATTTCAGTTACGTTGGATTAAGTAAAATTATTAAGAATGTATTTCACTTGCTTATTTTTATTTGTTTAATAATGCTATTAGAAAATACAAAATTATATATGTTGTTTTCATTATATTTTTATTGGACAGTGCTTTTCTATGGCATATTGAAATGGCCCAGGCCTGTCAATAGATATCCACTGCTTACAACTTGAAGCCTGAAGTTTGTATATGCAACCTCTAAGTCACAGTAATAAGAATACTGAAGCAAGAAAAAAATCCTAGCAATAATCATGTGAGACTGAGGAATCCTTTTATAAGATCCCCAGGTTGATAGGACAGAATCAGTTTTAAGAACAACTATCTTACAGTCATCCTCAACACACATTTTCATTTTCTTCATAGGTTTTCAAACTAAAGAACACCACTGAGGTATTGTTATAAAAGAAGCTTGTACTCAGCAGGCCGGCTCTCCCTGACTTAGACTACGGCTTTTTTTTTTTTTTTTTTTTTTTTTGAGACGAAGTTTCGCTCTTGTGGCCCAGGCTGGAGCACGATGGCGTGATCTCGGCTCACTGCAACGTCTGCCTCCTGGGTTTAAGTGATTCTCCTGCCTCAGCCTCCCATAACTATGGCTTTAAAAAGCACCTTGTCCATCAAGTAGGCTATAAGCAGAGAAAATTGAGGTAAATGCCCTATACTGAAGTGTACCAACCTATATATACACATAGTAATACATATTACTTTACCATCACAGATGTAGTTTAGAGCAACAAAATATTTCCCTAGAGAGATATCCTCACTCTATAACAAACTTTGCCTTAAACACAATGAGAATGGACACAGTAGACAGAAATAACAATTAACAGAAATAAAAAATAAACTTGGAAAGAGAGCAGAGCAAGATGGCCAAATAGAAGCCTCCAATGATTGTTCCTCTACCACAGGAACATCAAATTGAACAACTATCCACACACAAAGAAAGTTCTTTCATAAGAACCAAAAATCAGGTGAACAATCACAGTACCTGCTTTAACTTCATATTAAAGAAATACGTAGGAAAACAAAGGGTAGGAAAGACAGTCTTAAATAGCCTACACCACCCTTCGACCCCTCCTATGGCAGTGGCCATGTGGTCCAGAGAGAGAATCTGCGTACTTGGGGAAGAAAGAACACAGTTATTGTGAAACTTTGCATTGGAGCTCAGTGCTGCCCTGTCACAGTTGAAAGCAACATTTGGCAGAATGCAGTTGACACCCATGGAGGGGGCATATAGACTAGCCCTAGACAGAGGGGAATCACCCATCCCAGCGGTTGGAACCTGAGTTCTGGCAAGCTCTGCTGTCAAGGGCTAACGTACCCCGGGGTCCTAAATAAGTCTGAAAGGTAGTCTAGACCACACGAAATGCAAATGCTGGGCAAGTCCTGGTGCTGTGCTGGGCTCAGAGTCAGTGAACTTGGAGTGCATGAGACCTAGTGAGATAGGAGCCAGGATGGCTAAGGGAATGCTTGGGTCACCCCCTGCAACCCCAACCCCAGGCAGTGCAGCTTACAGCTACAGGAGAGACTCCTCCCCTCTGCTTGAGGAGAAGAGAGAGAACAGTAAAGCGGACTTTGTCTTTTAACTTGGATACCAGCTCAGACACTGTAGGATAAGGTGACAAGCAGAGTCCCGAGGCCCCCATCCAAGGCCCTAGAGCTCACACAGGGTATTTCTGGACACACTGTGGGCCAGAAGGGAACACGCTACCTTTAAGGGAAGACTCACCCTGCTGGGATTCATGACCTGCTGACTAAAGTATCCTTAGGCCCTGAATAATCAGCAGTGGTAGCCAGGCAACACTCGCTGTAGGTCATGGGTAATAGAGCTGTTCTGGCTTCAGGTGTTACCCAGAACATTCCTAACTGTGGTGGCTAAAGGGAGAGACTTCTTATGCTTGAGGAAAGGAGAGAAATGAGTAAATGGGACTTTGTCTTGCAGCTTAGGTACCAACTCAGTACCCAAGTGGAGTAGAGAATAGAGCAGGCCCCTTGAGTCACCAAATACAGACCCTGGCTCTTGGACAGCATTTGTAGACCTGTCCCAGGCCAGACAGTTACCCACTACCCTAAAGGGAGAGACACAGGCCAGGGAGCATTCACCGCAGACTGACTGAAGAGCACTTGGGGGTGAGTAAATGTCAGCAGTAATCAGGCAGAACTTGCCATAGGCTGGGGTGATGGTGGCTATGGGGAGAGAATCCTCTGCTTGAGAAGAGGAGAGAGCAAAATGGGAAAGACTGTCTAGTGGCTTCAGTGCCAGTTCAGCTGCAATAGAATAGACCAACAGGTAGATGTCTAAGGTTCCAGACTCCAGGCCCTGACTCCTGGATGACACCTCCAGACATGCCCAGAGCCGGGGGAAACCCACTGTGCTTAAAAGAATGGCACAAGCATGGTCAGCTTTAACACCTGTAGATGGTAGAACCCTAGGGCCTTAAGAGAAGATAGGGGGTAGCCAGACAGTGGTCACTGCAGTACTTGGGTGAGACCCAGGGTTGTGCTGGCTTTGGGTCTGACCCAGTTCAGTTTCAGTGGTGATGCCCACAGAGATGGTTATATTACTCTTCTCCCACCTGCGGGCAGCTTAGCATAGAGAGAGAGAGAGACTTCATTTTGTTTGAGTAAAATTAAGGCAAGAGAAGAATAGTTTCTGCCTAATTCAAGGAATTCCTAATCCAAGGAATTCTACCAGATCTTACCCAAGACCACCAAGGCAGTATCTGTATGAATCTTTAAGAGCCACAGTGTTGTTGGGCTTGAGGTGCCCCATAAAGTAGATATAGCTGCAGCAAACAAAGACCTAGTTCACAACATCCAAGTCCCTTTGAATACTTGGAAAGCCTTCCCAAGAAGGACAGTTACGAAGGAGTCTAGACTGTAAGGACTAAAATAAATACCTAACTCTTCAATGTCCAGACACAGACAAACATCTACAAGTATCAAGACAATTCAGGAAGACATAACCTCACCAAATGGCCTAAATGGGAAACCGAGCACCAGTATTGGAGAAACAAAGATATGTGACCTTCCAGACAGATAATTAAAAATAGCCATATTGGGGAAACTCAAAGATACTTAAGACAACATGGAGAAGGAATTCACAATTCTATTACATAAATTTAGTAAAGAAATTGAAATAATTAAAAAGAATCAAGTGGAAATTCGGAGCTGAAAAATTCAAGTGACACACTGAAGAATGCATCAGAGTCTCTTAACAGCAGAATTGATCTAGCAGAAAAAATAGCGAGCTTGAAATCAGGCTATTTCAAAATAAAGAGTCAGAGGAGACAAAATGAAAAAAATTAAAAAGAAGAATGAGGCATGCCTAAAACATTTAGAAAGTAGCCCCAAAGGGCAAATATAAGAGTTACTGGCCTTAAAGAGGAGGTAGAGAGAGAGATCAGGGTAGAAAGCTTATTTAAAAGGATAACAGAGAACTTAACAAACCTCAAGAAACATATTAGTATTCAAGTACAAGAAGGTTTAGAACACTCAGCAGATTTAATTCAAACAAGATGATCCCAAGACATTTAATAATCACACTCCCAAGGGCCAAGGATAAAGAAAAGATTCTAATAGCAACAAGAGAAAAGCAACAAATAACATACAAATGAGCCCCAATGCTATTGGCAGCAGACTTCTCAGGAGAGTCCTAGTGCTAAACTGGGCTCAGAGCCAGTGGACTTGGGGGAGCACATGACCTACTTCAACACAAGTGGGTGTGGCTGAAAGAGTGCTTTTGCCACACCTCACCCAATTCCCAGCAGCACAGTTTGTGGATTCAAAAGACCCTTTCCTTCCACTGGAGTAGAAGAGAAAGAAGAGTAAACAGATTTTGCTTTGAATCTTGGATACGACATGAGTCACAGCAGTAAAGTCAAGTCATGAGGCCCCCTTTTTAGGCACTAGCTCCCAGATGACATTTCTAGACACACCCTGGTCCAGAAGGAAACCCACTGCCTTGAAAGAAAGAACCCAGTCCTACAAGGATCCATCACCTCCTCACTAAAGTGATCTTGAGCCCCGAAAACCCAGTACCAACACCCAGGTAGTATGTTGTGGTCCTGGGTGAGACTCTGAGACTTGCTGGCTTCATATGAGACTCAGCACATTCCCAACTGGGATGACTATGGAAAGAGACTACTTCTGCTTCAGCAAAGCAGAGGCAAATGTAAAAGGAATTTTGTCTTTCACCTTAGGTACCAGCTCAGTCAAAAAGGTATAGAACACCAAGTGCCTTTCTTCTTAGAAGGCATTTATAGACTTGCCCTAGGTCAGAGTGGAGCCCACTGTCCTGAAAAGCCAGTCCCAGGCCAGGCAGCATTCACTGCAAGCTGACTGAAGAGACTGTGGGCTTTAAGGCAATATTGGCAGTAGACTAGTAGTACTTCCTGTGGGCTACTGGTGGTGGTGGCCATGGGGTGAGGTTTCTCTTCCTGTGGAAAGTAGAGGAAATAATGGGAAGTACTGAGTTTTGTGGTTTAAGTACCTGCGCAGATTCAGTACAATGAAACACCAGGTAGATTTCTAAGGTTTTTAACTCTAGTCCCTGGACGCTGATCACAACACTGGGTTCCTCCAGGGCCTGGGGGGATCTCATTATTCTGAAGTAAAAGATAAATGTCTGGCTGGCATCATCACGTGCTGATTGCAGAGCCCAAGGGACTTTGTATAGTACAATGGGCCTTGGGCGAGACCCAGTGCTGTGCTGGCTTCAGGTCTGACACAATGAAGTCCTGGGGGTGGTGGCCACAGGAGTGTTACTCTGTCCCCAGGTCTAGGTAGCTAAGAAGAGAAGGTGAGACTCTGCTTGTTTGGGAGAAAGAGAACAAAAGACTCTGCCTGATAATCCAAATAATTATTTGCATCTTACCAAAGATTATCAAGGTGGTGCCTCTAAGACTTTACAAAAAACACCTTTTTACTCAGCTTGGGGTGTCCCCCAGTGCAGATATGGCTTAGATCACAAAACCCAAGTCCTTTTGAATACCTGAAAAGTCTTCCCAAGAAGAACATGTATTAATACAAACAGGTGCAGACTGCAAAGACTACAATAAATACTTAACTCTTCAATACCTAGATACAGATGAACATCGTAGGCATCAAGAAAACATGACCAGGAAAATATGACCTCGTCAACTGACCAAAATAAAGAGATAATATTGCAGAAACAGAAATATGTGACTTTTGGGACAGAGAATTCAAAATAGCTGTGTTGAGAAAAATCAAAGAAATTTAAGATAACACAGAAAAGGAACTCAAAATTTTATTAGATATATTTAACAAAGATACTAAAATAATTTTTTAAAAAATCAAGCAGAAAATCTGAAGTTGAGAAATGAATTTGAAATAATAAAGCATGTATCAGAGGATCTTAATAGCAGAAACAATCCAGCAGAATAAAGAATGAGTAAGCAGAAGAAAGAATGAGTGAGACAGGCTATTTGAAAATACAGTGAGATATATGAAAATTAATTCAAGATGGATTAGAGACTTAAATGTTAGACCTAATACCATAAAAACCCTAGAAGAAAACCTAGGTAGTACCATTCAGGACATAGGCATGGGCAAGGACTTCATGTCTAAAACACCAAAAGCAACGGCAGCAAAAGCCAAAATTGACAAATGGGATCTCATTAAACTAAAGAGCTTCTGCACAGCAAAAGAAACTACCATCAGAGTGAACAGGCAACCTACAGAATGGGAGAAAATTTGTGCAATCTACTCATCTGACAAAGGGCTAATATCCAGAACCTACAAAGAACTCAAACAAATTTACAAGAAAAAAACAAACAACCCCATCAAAAACTGGGCAAAGGATATGAACAGACATTTCTCAAAAGAAGACATTCATACAGCCAACAGACACATGAAAAAATGCTCATCATCACTCACCATCAGAGAAATGCAAATCAAAACCACAATGAGATACCATCTCACACCAGTTAGAATGGCAATCATTAAAAAGTCAGGAAACAACAGGTGCTGGAGAGGATGTGGAGAAATAGGAACACTTTTACACTGTTGGTGGGATTGTAAACTAGTTCAACCATTATGGAAAACAGTATGGCGATTCCTCAAGGATCTAGAACTAGATGTACCATATGATCCAGCCATCCCACTACTGGGTATATACCCAAAGGATCATAAATCATGCTGCTATAAAGACACATGCACACGTATGTTTATTGCGGCACTATTCACAATAGCAAAGACTTGGAATCAACCCAAATGTCCATCAGTGACAGACTGGATTAAGAAAATGTGGCACATATACACCGTGGAATACTATGCAGCCATAAAAATGGATGAGTTTGTGCCCTTTGTAGGGACATGGATGCAGCTGGAAACCATCATTCTTGGCAAACTATCACAAGAACAGAAAACCAAACACTGCATGTTCTCACTCATAGGTGGGAACTGAACAATAAGATCACTTGGACTCGGGAAGGGGAACATCACACACCAGGGCCTATCATGGGGAGGGGGGAGGGGGGAGGGATTGCACTGGGAGTTATACCTGATGTAAATGACGAGTTGATGGGTGCTGACAAGTTGATGGGTGCAGCACACCAACATGGCACAAGTGTACATATGTAACAAACCTGCATGTTATGCACATGTACCCTAGAACTTAAAGTATTATAATAATAATAATAATAATAATAATAATAAACAAAAGGAAGAAACAAATATTGGTATGGCCTACCCATGAATAAGTTCATTATTCTAAGGAAAAATGTCTTTGGGATATGGCAAATAAAGACAATGATAACAACATAGGGAAAAGTTTGCTTACAAAAGTTCTGCTAGTTAAACTTCCATTCATCTATCATAGAGCCAATCTTTTCTATCCCTTCCATGGCTCTCTCTCCCCAGAATCAGCCCACATCCAATTTTCCGTCTTTGTCTAAAGCCTAAAGTTTTAGGTGTCCCTTGAAAAATGACATGAAAGTAAAGAGGATCATGAAAATACCTAGGGAAAATATATTTAAGGTAATAAGAGTGGAAGCAGTGTGAGTTGCTCTACAAATTACTGTAATAGTCTCTCATTTTGACTCTAATTCTAATTGCCTTCACTTGCCATAGTAGCAAAGAGGGCCAATATGTTAGCAAAGTGGTCCCACAGCTCCTCCTTGGGGCTCTGCCCTTCCCTGGAACTTGTCACACAGTCCACGAAGGGATGGGGGTGAGACCAGTCAGAGGACTTCAGCACAAACAGGCATGACCTTGGTAACATCACTGATTCGCAGCTTCCTCATCTGTAAAGTGAAACAATTAGTCAAGAAGGTCTCTAAAATACCTTCTAGCTCTAAAATTCTACCTGAAATGTAAAATTTTATATATTGATAAAAATAAACATTAAAACAATCAGTTGGTCTGAAATTCTTAGAGCTGAAGGTTTTGAAAGTCTAAGTCGGTATTTGTTGAATGAATGAAGGTTGTCTTAGCTGACTTGTACCCATGAAGGCATACACAGCAAACAAAACCTAAGCTTGGCGATTTAAAGTTTCCTACTACTACTCTGTAGACTGGTCCTGAATAAATAACATGGAGAAAGCAAAAAAAAAAAAAAAAAAAAAAAAAAAAAGAATCAGCTGGAATGTCATCCATGAGAAGTTTGCTCCACTTCTTCCTCCCCACAGTCAAAAATGAACAGCTTATTCATCTAGGTTTGCACAGTATTCTTATAAATTCTTATTATAGAACTGTCAATATTCTAACTATTTATTTATATGTTTACCCTCCAAACTAGATATGAGATTTTTAAGGCCAAGGACCATCTTTTCGAATTTATTTTTGCCTGTTTCAGTGTCTATATGGCCCAATGCCTGGCATATACTACTTGCTTGCTAATGGTGTTTAAAATAAAGTAAAATTCAGCAAAAAAAAAAAAAAGAAAGAGAACACAGTGAGAAGACACAAAATAAAAAAAGAATAAAAAACAATGAAGCACACATACAGAATCTAGAAAACGGTCTCCAAAGAAAAAACCTAAGAGTTATTGGCCTTAAAGGGGTTGTAGAGAAAGAGATAGGAGTAGAAAGTTTATTCAAAGGGATACTAACAGAGAACTTCTCAAACTTAGATAAAGATATCAATATCCTAGTACAAGAAGGTTATAGAACAGAAAGCAGATCTAAGACAAAGAAGACTACCTAAAGGCATATAATAATCAAACTCCCAAAGATCAAGAATAAAGAAAGGATACTAAAAGCAACAAGAGAAGAGAGACAAATAACACACAATGGCACTCCACTATTTCTGGCAGCAGATTATTTAGTGGAAACTTTACAGGACATGAGAGAGTGGCATGGCATATTCACAATGTTGAGAGAGAAAACTTTTACCCTAGAACAGTCTATCCAGTGAAAATATATTTAAAACATGAAGGAGAAATAAAGAACTTCCCAAAGTAAAGCTGAAGGATTTCATCAACATCAGAACTGTCCCACAAGAAATGCTAAAGACAGTAGCTCAACCAGAAAGCAAAGGATGTTGTGAGCAGTAAGAAATTATCTGAAGGTCCAAAATTCATTGGTAATATTAAGAAAACAGAAAGACACAGAATATTACACAAGTACATCTGTGGTGTGTAAACTACTGTTATCTTAAATAGAAAGACTAAATGATGAACCAATAAAAATAACTACAACTTTTCAAGACATAAACAGTACAATAAGATATAAATAGTTACAACAAAAAGTTTAACAACAGGGAGACGAAGGTTTTATTTGTTTTGTTTTTACTTGCTTTTTATGAAAACAGTGATAAGTTGTAATCAGCTTAAAATAATGAGTTATAAAATATTAATAGCAAACATTATGGTAAACTCAAATCAATAAACACAAAATGGGTGAACAAAAAGTAAAAAGAAATAAAAGCATACCGCCAGAGAAAATCACTTTCACTAGAAGGCAGGCAGAAAATAAGTAAAGAGGGAAGATAAAACCACAAAACAACCAGAAAACAAATAAAAATAGCAGGAGTAAGTGGTCAGTATAAATAATAACATTAAATGCAAATGAACTAAAGTTTTCAATAAAAAGCAATAGAGTGGCTGAATGGATGAAAAAGCAAGACCCTTTGATCTGTTGCCTGTAAGAAATATATCTCATTTATAAAGACACAGAAAGTCTGAAAATAAAGAAATGAAAAATGATATTCCATGCCAATGGAAACCAAAAAGAAGTGGCAGCAGCTTTACTTGTATCACACAAAATACATTTCGACACAAAAACTTCAAGAACAGATGAATGAAGTCACTATGTAATGATAAAAAAGTGAATTCAGCTAGAGGATGTAACAATTTTAAATATATATGTACCAAACATTTGAGGCCAAGGTGGGTAGATTGCTTGAACCTAAGTTTGAGAGCTAGGGGAACATGGAGAAACACCCCTCTACAAAAAAAGTGTGTGTGTGTATATATATATATATGTGTATATATACATATATGTGTATATATGTATATATGTGTGTGTGTGTGTGTATAAAAAATTAGCTAAATGCTATATCACTCATCTGTAGTCCAAGCTACTTGAGAGGCTAAGGTGGGATGATTGCTTGAGCCCAGGAGTTGGAGGCTGATGTGAGCTATGATCATGTGACTTCACTCCAGCCTGGGTGACAAAGCGAGACCCTGGCTCAAAAAAAACTAGAATTTTATATTTCCTTAGAATAAAGCCAACTGACAAACACAGATGTCCTAAGACCCACCCTCAAAGTACTCCAGTACTTTTCTACTAGCTATCCTCAGTGCTTAAAAACCTTTCCCACCTTTTTTTTATAGCACAGTCAAGTTCAGACTGGGTTCTGACCTCCCTTCATTATTGCTATATTCTTGAATAAAGTCTTCCTTACCTGTGTAACTTTATCCAGTGCAATTTCTGCTTTGACACTAATTCATATAATTGTTGAGAAGAATAAATGAGCTAATACACATAAGGCATTCAGTACAGTGCTTGGTCAATATTAAGTGCTCAGTAAATACCAGTTATTTTAAATACTATAATTGATGTAACTACTCACATATTGGCTGACACTTTTATTATTTGTAAAAATGTTTTCATTTTACAGTACTGAATTAGTGCTCATTCACAACTGCACATGTATTTATGTAGGTTTTTTTCTAGAATGTAGTATATTTGTATTTTAAAATTTAGTATGGATTCAGGAAGTGGATTTCAAACTTCCCGAAGAAGGTCTCTTCAATGAGAAGAAACCTCAACAACTGGTCTTAGAGAGTGGATTGAGTGAAGACGTTACAAAGGAGTTCAAACTAAATTCCCAAACTTCTGCTTGAACAAGGTCAGCTCTACTTTTATTTGTTTTGTTAGCGGTGGCAGAGATCTGAGTTACCCCAATTTACTGGTGGTGAATCCATATACCTCTGCAGCAACTTCAATTCTTGATTCCTCAGAAGAAAGAATTGGACTGAAGGGCATATATCATAAAAAGAGACCAAGGCAAGTTTCCTAGCAGAAGTGGAAGTTTACTTAAAAGGCTTTAGAACAGGAAAGAAAGGAAAGTTCACTTGGAAGAAATCCAAGAGGGTGCATGAAGGTTAAAGAGAGAGAGGGTCAAGTGCCCCATTTAACGATGATCCTAGGACTTTAATTAGCTCAACTCTTTCCCATGAGTCTTCCCTTAGGGTGGGCTGCCTGCATGCACAGAACCCATCTTACCCTTGTGAAATGAGCATGTGCAGTGTGTTTATGAAGTTGCATGCATGCCCATCTGAGGATTTCTTCCCTTTTCCAGCAGAGTGTATCCAGAATATTATGCTTTGCCATTTTCATCTCTTAATGTGCATGCCCAGAAAGTTTCTTCTCCCTGGGGTCTTCCTTTAATTAACACTTTAATGTTAATATTTGTGGACCATCAGGAAATAGTTTCTCCCTGGTGCTGGCTGCCAATTTATTACTTTTAGAGAGGCAATGCAATAACTGCTGAACCAACACCTGACATTTCTAGCGGGTAGTGGGAAGAAGAGCCCTCTCCTGTCTGACTCATTCCTAACTACCTTTAACCTTTTATACCTCAAGAGCCAAGACCCCTGAATTTTTAGGCGAGAATGAATGAAGGTCAGTTTTCCATAACTGCTTCCCACAGACAAAGGGGCCGTAGAGGTCCTGTGGGTCTTGGTCTCTCTAGCTGTCAGGGCAAGAGGGTGACTCCATGCATTGGTGAAAGCAGTATCCAGCCAGGTGCAAGAGAGACAGGGGCAGGATTTTGCCTTCTTCCTGTAAAAGGATGCCTCTTGATTATTGAGGGAATAGTATCCCTCACTGAGGATTATCTGGAGCGTAATGGCCTGAAGGTGAGAGGAGATAAACCAGGTTATTAGATTAGAAGACATGGACCAAAATGAAATAAGGGGGTGAGGACAGGTCTAAAAATCCCAAGGCTGCTGACACGCCCAGGTAACTGGTGGCTATAGTTATGCCTGCTAAGACTTTGGTGCATAGGGTTTGGCTTTGATTAGGTCCTTTGGTCTTATTTCCCCAAAAGAGCAACCTCTGGGTTATGGGGACACCATTTACCTCCATCACCTGGAACGATTTGGATAATTGCCCAGAATTAGAATATTCATCCACATTTTTACATTACTCATCTCTCTTGTTTCTTCTGAGCTGCAGCCAGAGATCACTGGTTGGTTCATAGGAATAAGTGGGGTTAGGCTAAAATGCAGACAAAAATTTAAAAACAACTGATGAGACTAGAATTTAACGACAGGTGTACCATAACTTTTGAAACATAATTGGTCTCCTCCAGTCTTTATTTTTGTTAAAAAAAGAAAAATAATGGTAAGACTGGTTTGTTTATAAAATAAACTTTAGTCTTGTTATACTTGGCCTGGCTATTTCCATGAAGCGCAACAGGAATCATTATTTTTCACATAGGCTTTTTAAATTTGTTTTGATGGAACTTTGTTCCATAAGGAATCTCAGGTAAGACTTTTTAAAAGCTGAGCTCATCCATGGGTTTGTACCCTCAAATGCCTATGAGTTTAAATTCCTCTCCTCTTGAGGTGCCAAGATAACTTGGGGCACCCGGGCCTGTTAGAAAGTAACATTCTTTACTTATCACAGGTTAGCAACTCTGTACAGAGACTGTGTAGACAAGTTATGAGGCTAGTTTTTCCAAAGGGCTTTTACTGTCTCTATAAGCCTTAACTAAGGTTATGACATAACCACAAGTGTATGAGGTATTTTCAAAGAGGTGGCGAGCAATTTTTACAAGACTCAGGGTCTACAAAGGTACCTCTGAGAAAGGAAAATTCAAGAAGGGAGATCAGAAGTTGCTCATTGAGGGACAGGGAATACAGGGATTTTTACCATTTCTACAACTGGTTTGTACAGAATGGAAAGCCAGAAATCAGACTGGTAGAAATTTTTATCTTTTATTTTGGAGGGAGGGGATGTCATTTGCCCCACCCAACAGGCTTACCCCTGTAGTGCTTATTCTACTCTCGGTTACAAAAGACATAAGAGGTTAATCTGAGGACCTCCTGCACAGGGGTACTGGATTCTAAGACAGACTCTTGCAGTTTCCTCCAAGTTTATTTTTAAGTCAAGCAGTTTAAGATTTAGGGAAATTAAACTTTTCCCAGTTTTAGGAAATGCATCTGAGGGCCATGTCCTGCAGTATGAAGATGCAATTACCCATCTCCCACTGTGAAGAGAGAACATAGGAGACAAAAGAAGGAAAAGGAAAAAGAAGGTATCCCCTCTTTCTTCCTATTATTGTTGATGGGGTATTCCTCATCATCCTGAATTCCAAGCTCAACCAGTCTTACCATGTACTTTTGGTCTCATCTCACCACAATTACCCACTTGAAAATAGAGGAGATCCTTTTTTCCCTGTTCCCATGGTAATCTGCCAGCTTGGGACAACAGTTCCTGGGCTCCATACTTAACCAGCCTTTACCATGCACCGTCCTAGCCTTTTGTCTCTGTTCTATGGATCTCTTGCATATGTGACCTTGGACAAGCCTTGTCTCCAAGACCTTATAGTAACCCTCACTTGAAGTATTTTTGTAATATGATAATCATCACTTTTCCTAGAAGCTTGTTTCTCTGTTAACTGCCACAGGGGCTGGAATTCCCTCCCTTAGAATATGACTTTGAAGGCCTTTCTGCATGTTGAAATGGATATGGAACTAATTAGGGAAATGGACGCTATAGGAGTAAATGGAAGGAAGCAAGATGAATGCTCATGAAAAGCCTTCATATGCTTGCAAAAACAGCAGCCCTTGGATTCAAGAGATCAACGTTTGTTTGCCCTCCGGAACAAAAAGTCACACAAAGCAGTAACCCTCAAAGTCTTATGGCTTGGGTTTGGAATTTCTCCTCTTTCCAAAGCCCTACTAGCTTAAAAGCAAGGGGGTGGAGTCCTTAAAGGGCCAGAGTGAAGGCCTATGCAGGCGGACAACCTGCTTTTCAAAAACTATCAGAAAACTTAGCACTGGGGCATAACAGCAATGAAAAGCACATGGTGAGTTGTAAAAACTGGCAGGGCCAGAGTTCCAACTTGGTTCTGTCCTGGAAAAGAGATGATTTTAGTTGAAAGAAAAAGCAGGGAAGAATTAAAGTTCACTGGAGCTGGCAGAAACAAATATAAACCTCAGGGAATATCTACGAGGGAGCCCACACCTTTACTGCCACACAAACACATAGAACTGTGGTGAGCAAATAACATGGAATGTGTGTTTAAGAAGTCTAGTGGCATGCAAAGTGAAAACAAAGAGGCAGACTTGCCCTCGAGGTAGAAGGTCTGGCAACCAGTGTGCAAAGCCATTTCAGAACACATATAGAGAAAGCAAGAGACAGAGAGAGAGAGAGAAAACATTCATGGGGGTCAGATGACTCCAGCCAAATAAGATGAGGGATAGAAATCTCTTACCACTAGGAAGGTATCCAAGTCACGTGCACCAAATATGTTAGCAGTGGCAGAGATCCAAGTTACCCACAGTTACCACCGGAAATCCCTACACGTCTGCAGCAATTTCAATTCTTGCCTCCTTAGAAGAAAGAATTCGACTGAGGAGAATAAAGCAGAAAAAGAGACTGACATAAGGTTTAGAGCAGGAGTGAAAGTTTATTTAAAAGGTCTTAGAACAGAAAAGAAAGATCCAAGAGAGTGCACGAACATTGAAGAGAGAGAGGGTCAAGTGCTCCATTTAATCATGATCCTAGGACTTTTATTGGCTTGCCTCTTTCGCATGATTCTTCCCTTGGGGTGAGCTGCCCGCATGCACAGAGCCCATCTTATCCTTGGGAAGTGAGCACATGCAGTGTGTTTATGAAGTTGCATGCGTGCCCATCTGAGGCTTTCTTCCCTGTTCCGGTGGAGTGTACTCAGCAGATTATACTTTGCCATTCTTGTCTCTTAATGTGCATGCTCAGGAAGTTTCTTCTCCCTGGGGTCTGCCCTATTTGACACTTTAATGTTAACAGGTATGGACCATCAGGAAATGGTCTCTCCCCAGTGCCAGCTGCCAATTTATCACTTTTAGACAGGCAATGCAATAATTGCATTAGTGATAACCACTAAATTACAGATTTAGTGGTTGAGGGGAAGAGCCTGTTCCTGCCCGATTCATGCCTAACTACCTGTAACAGTTTTATATATTGGAATTCAAAGTACATTATTCTGGAAGACAAAAGTACTAACAGTTTCTGCTACTAAATATCAACCTGCACAAACATTTGTTAGGGGATGAGAATCCAAGAAATGATGCTTTTAGTAATTCTTCCAGGGATTCTGATGAATAGTAAATTGGATAACTGGTAGAAAACTTAGGAACATGGACTTGGAATCAGATGCATCTGGGATCCCTAAGTTTAAATCTACCCACTTAAAATCTGTAGAGTACCTTTCAGTCCATCCTGGGTATCATTGCCAATGACCTGCTTTTATGCAATTTACGTTCAATTGCCCATGGTCAATCAGTTATCTATATCCCCTTAGTGTTACTAATCCCACTCCCCTACAGCTGTCTTTGTGGAGATGACTATTGAGAACCAGTTCATTTTCCCTTCTCCCCATCCCAAATCTGCTGCTCTGATATGGCTGACAATATTTCTGCTAATTGCTTTAGACATATTGATATTTCTCTAACTTAGTAGTTCCCAAACTTTGATGCACATTAGAATCTCCTGAGGGTGTTTTAGAATTATTGACTCCCAGGTTACACTCTACATCAACTAAATTAGAATGTCTGGCGGTGGATGTCCAGGTAGCAGGAGTTGTAAAATACCCCTAGGTAACTCCAATTTACACAACAATTGGAAACAGCTGCCCTGACTGGAGGCCCGATGTGGATCATTTTCCAAGTGTTTCAGTCAGCTACTAGTCCTTGAGCTAATTTTAATTCGAGTCAACAAGCATCTGGAAAACTTAAGAACGTCAGTGAAAAAAAAAAAAAAAATTACAGCCCACCTTTCAACAGAATCCCAGCAGTCCCATCACAGTGTCCCTGAAATGCCCCTGCCCTGGTACTGAGAACTCTCCATATTCCATTCCTTGCATCAAGAGCAATAATTTGTTAGTGGAGAACATGTCTCTGGGAAGACATCAAAGAGAAGATGACATTTGGAGTAGCCTGGAAGGATGAAAAAGATTTTCACAGGTGCAGATATAGAAGAAAAGAGCCTTATAAAAATTGGCAACAGCCAGAGAAAAGGTACGAAGCTATTGAAGTGAAGAGCACAATGCTATATGTTTTTATATTTTATCATTATTTCTCAGAGTAAATCTGAAGGACTACTGCATCAAAATCCCCTGCGGGTAGAAAACAGACATCTGCATTTCTACCAAACTACGAAGATCATTCTGGAGTTTGACCTTTACCCAAGAGACAGTTGGATACCCTCCTCAATGGGAAAATATGTTCTCCCTCCTGCAGACTGGCTAGCTGCTACGTAACCCCTGCGTCGGTATTTTCTGCCCCCTTGTGGATAGAGTTGGGAACTATCCTTTCCTTTCCCATTCAATTCACTGTGAATGGCCTTGGAAAAGCACATTATCCTGGAGTCCTATGCCCTGCAAGCAAGATCCGTAACATTAGAGAGATTCTTGGACTATCTCTCTTTTGTTCTTCTGTATTCTTTTAAAAATAAATATTTTCTTAGCTATATCCAAGGAGCTATGGTTTAGTATCACAGGATAAGCATTTGTTTACACACAAATGGTTTAGTATCACAGGATAAGCATTTGTTATATTATTCCTTAGTTTCATAATACATGGGAAAGACATAAAAACATGGTTCATTACCAGAAAGAATTCTAATAACCAGCTATGTACAAATATGGAATCAATGGGTGTTGGAACATATTTATTTTTCACTTATCCACCTATACAGTCTTCTTTGATCATCCAGGATAGAGACAGAATAATGTGGGGAGGTGGAGGGCAGACAGATAAAGAGGAGCAGTTGTGGGGAAGAGTAAAAGAAGAGAGGGAAAGATGGTAGAGGAATCTTAGGAAGATGAAAGATGATGAAAGATGATGAAAGAAGACTGTATAGGTGTCTCCTCCCCAAAAGATTTCATGGCCTTAATGTCCAATACAAATCACATGTAACACTCTACATCTGGATTTTTCCCCACATGACTGAAAAAATCTGTGGCAGATATTTGTCCAAAGTGTGGTATATGACCATCTGCATTTCTCCTTTTTATTTTACTCCCAAGAAAATTTGTCCTTAGAAGTAAAATGTCTATCAGCAAACATGATTTTAGGTGTCTTTTTCAGGATGTTGAAAATGAGATCCTCACTTCTGCCTTTTCTTTATAACTATCGTTAATGAGGTTTTGATATCATTTGACACCCAAATCAATGTCACTAACGAAGCTTTGGTATCCTTTGTCACTAAAGTCAAATGGTGTCGTTAATGAAGGTTTGGTGTCATTATCCACTTTTCATGGCTAATTTAGTTAATTGTATAATGATTAATTTTTTGATTTCAGAAGTCATGATAAGTCTCATATTACCTAGAAAGCATAGATGTTATTGGTGGATTAATGGCAGCTTTAAAAAATGTGGACTGCAAGATAAAATCATTGGTACTTAAGCTTCAAGAGAATAATGATTTCTAAGAAACCTCAAGGTTAATTCTATAGATAAATGGCTATCATACAGTATCGCATAGTATTTACTATGTGGCAAACACTGTTCTAACAGCTTTATACATTTTTACTTATTCAATCATTGTAATAACAACAAGACATTGGCATTCAAATTATTCTCACTTTCACAGATAAGAACACTGAGGCAAAGGGAAGTTAAGCAATTTGCCTTATGTCAAGCAGCTACTAATTGGCAGAGGTGGAATTTGAACCCAGACAATCAGATTCTAGAATCCATGCTATTAACCACTATATTGTATCACATCTTGTATAAAAGTACCTGGAAAAGAAAGCTGTTGGAATAGTGGTAGAATGCTAGTTAGGATTTTGTTTTTGTCCCTTCACAAATATTACAGTGGCTTTTTTTCCCCTACAGAGAATGTGTTTTCTTGCAATGTGGTATAACTACATTTCCTGCTAGAGCTGACTCTGATATTATCTATACATAATTCTGAGCCTTCTGAACATTATTATGTGACCTGGTGCTGAGTATGTAGCATGGTATCATTTAAATTCTGGGTTCCTTAACCTATGTTCTTTTTTTGCCCTTTCTAAGCTGTTGGGAGTCATACAACTCCATAGCACTCAAAGTGAAAATTCTATTTTACATATTCATTAGAATGCACTCAATTGTTTAAGTACTAAAGTTTAAATATTATGAGTCAGGGTCACCCTTTCATATATTTGTTGTAATATTAAGTGTGTGACAGACATGGATGCCCACATACTGTTGTAGTTAATTTCTTCAAGAGCTAAAAAGCCATAATAAAATTACTTTGTGCCTTAGCTAGCAAGGAATAAGCTGTTACTGTTGGTATGAAATATACACTAGATATGTTTTCTTTGTTGATGATTCTTAATATCCATTATTATAGTTCAACCTGAGTATAGCTCTCATTTGCTGAATTAAGAAGGGTAATTTTAAATAAAACTTTGGAACACTTAGTCCACATGACTTTGTTTCTGAATAGTATGTTTTGAAGAAATATATAAAAGAAAATGAGAGGATAACAATATCAAGGATTCATATTTAAAATATTTTCACTGTATGTTTTGGACTCATTCCAGACATTGTTCAATTTTCTACATTTAACTTGTGCTAAACATATCTTAAACAAAACTTAAAAGTAGTCATTTTGTCTTAAGGGCACACAAATGCTTTCTGGCTTTGCTTTGTATCCCACTCAGGCTTCTTCACCTACCTTCCTTCCAAAATATTCTTCCCATCACATCAAATTTCTTAAGCAGCAGGTTCACCTGACCTCAGCTTACCCGTTAGGAGGAAGAAAGTGGTCAATTAAATGTATTCATTAAGGTGTGGTCAATGACTGAAATGCTTTAATATGTTAGCTTTCCCATAAGTATTTGCATTTTAAAAGAATTTCATTTTAACTTAGAGAAATATCTAATACTAGAATTGCTACAAAAATCTATTTGTCAAGGACAATTTTTCTGGTGTACTACAAACTAAGTCTCAGGAAAGTACCTCAAATGTTGTTTCTCTTGTAAAGCATAACTTGATATTAACAGAGACCACTTTTTTCAAGATTTTTCAAGAAGCATGTATAGATGCTAAAACCCTTGAGCTGTTACACATTTGAGAATGTTTTCTTGACCTTTAAAATAAACATCATTCTAGATGGATACAGAATTATTGGGCTACAGCATTTTATACTGATTTGTTCTACTGTTTTCTTAAATCCATTCTCAATGAGATTTTTGAGACCAGCCATGGGGTTTCATTTTGTAAGTCATCTACTTCCTTTGTTGAAATAATTGTTTCTTTGTCCTTGACGTTCAAAGATTTTATAAGAATATATCTTGTTCTTAATGAAACACGTGGACACGGGGAGGGGAACATCACATACCGGGGCCTGTTGGGGGTAGGGGGCCAGGGAAGGGATAGCATTAGGAGAAATACCTAATGTAGATGATGGGTTAATGGATGTAACAAACTATCATGGCACATACATACCAATGTAACAAACCTGCACGTTCTGCACACATATCCCAGAAGTGTAATTTCTTTTTAAAAAAAGAATATATCTTGTTCTTAAGCATTTTCTAACAATTTTTCCAAGTACCCTTTTGATCTATAAGGTTAAGTTTCCTTTATTTCTGAAAAGTTTGCTTTTGTTATGTCTTTCAATTTGGGGGTAATTTCTGCTCCATATTTCAAAAATATCAGTTATTACATGTTAGATCTCTATCATCTGTCTGCTATATAAATCATCTTCTTTTGTATCTAGATTCAAGTTCCAGTTCTGCCACTGACTAGCTATATGGCCTTAGACCTGTTTCATACACCCTCTGAGCCACTTGTAAAATGTAGCTAATAATAGTATCTGCCTTATTGTTTCGTTGTGAGGTTTGAATGACATAATTGCATAACCACTTGGCACCGTGGCCAATAGCTGATATTTGTATTAGCGATTATTATCCAAGACTTCAAACACAAAATTGAGATCATTGGATATTTACTCTATTAGATTTATTATTAGGGGAGGTTAAAGACCTGTCATTGTGAAAAATATCTCGACACAAAATACTTTCTTTAACCTTCCAATAAATAGAAAGAGCAATCAACAAGAAAGTCTCATGTTCTAAACAGTTTGGTTAGTCTTTATTTAAATAAACTTTATTTTAATATATGAGCTTTCTTAACATAATTTCCTCACCCCGTTTTACTACCCCTTGCTTTGTGAACTCTTTAGGGGCCCTGAGATTAAACACTTAGAAGGAGACGTAAATGCCCTAACATATTGAGACACTAAGCATTGTTAGTCACAACTAGTCACATAAGGTTAGAGTGAGATGGCAGTCTTTGAAGCTTGAGAAAAGTGTTAGTGAACCCCAGAGCATAATGCACAATTTAGATGGTATTTTAAACCCAGACCCAAATTAATCTGGATAGCTAGAGTACCATGGAAAGTCCTCAGTCTTTTTTTCCTTCCTTCAAAGAGTTTCTTGAGTAATTGCCTTCTTGGTTGTACAACTGCAAATCCGGTGTAGGTGACAAACATCCTATTGAGCTTAAGTTCTGGGAGTCAAAGTTGACAACAGCCTGGCAAGAACTTCATTGGGAGGGAATGCTCAGTGTTGTTGTAGCAAGAGAGTCCATGAGCAGGACCATTTACAGATTCAATGCCAGAGAAGAATTAAAGCAACAATGCATAGGGCACTGCTCCAATGGCTATAATCAAGAACTTTTCTTTATTGCTGGCATGGGCTCTTAACTCAACTAAGTACTCTTATTCTTTTTATTTTTCTTATTTTTTTTTTTTTTCTGTAGCCTCTACTTTTACCTATATATTTACCTCTAAAATTATTTGGGAGTGAGGGTGGAAGTTGTGCTGAAAAAAGATTTCATTTTTTCTCTGCTGATTAAATTTCTTAGATCTGTCTCTTATTGACCACTATAAAATCTAAAAATTATGATCTCCATGAGGACAGGGACCATATCTACTATATTTACATTTATATTCTTAATACCCAGCACAGTGCCTGGCATCTGATATACACTCAATAAATATTCTCTGAATGGATGAATGAGTGAATAAGCAAACAAAGACTTCCTTTGCTATGTGCTTATCAGCCTTATGTGTCATTTGTATATAATCCCTATTGTTATCTATCTTGAATAAATTTGTTCTCTCCCTGATACAGTATCTTTTCTTTTAAAAAAGAAGTAGATGAATTAGAAATTTCTTTCAGTGGGCATTGCTTAAATATTTCTTATAATATTGTAATCACTAAGCTGTGATAAACATTTAGAGTTTGTCTAAACATAATTAATAAATATATATAATGTCTTGGCCTCAGTTTCCCAAAAGTAAAAGCCAGAGGCAATAACTTATTTTGAACTATGATCCAGGGAGCAGGAATGAGGGATGGAGTTTGTGAAACAGGGAAGGAGGGAAAGCCAATCTAAGAATACCTTACGAAAAGGGGCCACTCGTAGAGGTGATTGGTTGCTCGCTGTTGCTTAACTTTGTGAGGAGGCTTAGGGAATGCTTCTCAGAATGGTCTATTCAGGGAAAGATACAAGAAAGCATTTATCCATAGAATTTCATTTCTCATCAGTCAAGGCCTAATCTGTGAAGCATTAAATTCCCCTGCACTTTCAGTTTGCATTTATCTGAGTAGTGAGCAAGTTCTCATCATGGCCTGTGCTGTGGTGTCAGAGAAGCGCAAGGCAGGAAGCAAGAGGCATTTAGCACAGGCTTATGGTGAGATGCTGTCAGGTATCACCTACACGAAGTTTGTCAAAGTCCACGGGGAACTGGTTACTGCAAAGATGGCTGAAATAAGAGGTAAGGCGGAGCGATTTGAAGTAGTGCATCAGAGATTTTCCATGCAAATAGTAAAATGACTAATCACTTCTAAATACGTCTTGAATAATATGTTTTAGATATCATCATTGAACTCTAAAATAATACTTTGGCTACAATTTGATCTCTGAATTCCATAGCTGTCTCCAAATCACATACAATTTACTCTGGTGTTTTGACATTAGCAAAGTCTCAAGATTGAATTGTAAGATGATAGTCAATTAAATTATATTTTATATTTTCAGGGAGAAAAATTGTGAAAACAAACTATATGTAAAACAAAATAGAATTTAAAGAAGATTAGGGGCTGGGCATGGTGGCTTACGCCTGTAATCCCAGCATTTTGGGAGGCCAAGGTCGGCGGATCACCTGAGGTTAGGAGTTCGAGAGCAGCCTTGCCTTATGGTGAAACCCCATTTCTACTAAAAGTACAAAAATTAGCTGGGTGTGGTGGTGGGCACCTGTAATTCCAGCTACTCAGGAGGCTGAGGCAGGAGAATCACTTGAACCGGGAGGCAAAGGTTGCAGTGAGCCAAGGTTGTGCCATTGCACTCCAGCCTTGGTGACAAGAGCTAGACTCCATCTAGAAAAAAAGAAATTAGGACACGCTGCTATCCTAACAAAAATGACACAACTTTTTGAGGATTGGTCTATTTGTAGGTATTTAATTGAAATTAGATTTTATCTGGAAATTTTTGTGTTTAGCGTAATAATTACATTGTATCTCAGAACAACATTTAGACACTCCAGTGGACTTGCAAAATAAAGTTAGTCTTGCTAACATTTAAAGGCGAATCCACAAGGAAGATGACTTGATTTTTCTATCTCTAGATAAGGTTGCCCATAGAAACCTTATGCCTGTCACGCCAAACATTGATAGAAATAATGAATTTAATCACATCATAATGACTAATAGAGAAACTTCGCCCGAGCATTGCTACCAGAGGTCATGATCAGAATGGCTCTGCTCTCTAATGCATTTATTCATTAGAGTCAGATCTAGATGAGTTATAATCACGTCGCTTTTCTCATGTAACCCTAGTCTGTTGACATAAAGTTTACTTTTAAATGTTGATCCTAAACCAATTCCAGGAGCACAAAATACCTTAATTTTCATTTTACTTCTCAGCCTGTCCTTTAAGGTACATCCAAGCTATGAGAGAAGAGCATGTACTTTGGCTGAATATCAAAATGTCATATTATACTTCGAGGAAAACACAAGTGTTCATGTAGACTGTGACTACTTTTACATCAGAACTTACTAGTGAGTTGTTAATTCGCTGAAGATCAACTTCCATCATAAGCTGCATACTGACACATCCGGACC
Organism: Piliocolobus tephrosceles; assembly: GCF_002776525.5. NCBI lineage: Eukaryota > Metazoa > Chordata > Mammalia > Primates > Cercopithecidae > Piliocolobus > Piliocolobus tephrosceles. The sequence continues at coordinate 60,489,037 of NC_045445.1, read as the reverse complement.
CCAGGAATGTGGCAAAATACATGTACCCTGTGAGTGCCATTGACCTTGCAGGTTGAGGGGGAAGTTGGATTCCCAGACAAATATGTATTTTTCTCTCCTGGCAGCTCTCAGATCAAGTTAATGACATAAAATGATTTTCTAGAAAATGGCAGAAAGTTGGCTGACTAGATGCAGCTAGTACACACCTCCTTCCATGGAAAAGAACCACAATTACAAGTAGATGTTAACATTTCGAATATATTGCCTAAAAGAGAACACTGGGATTCAACAGTGGAGTGAAGAGAATCCCCGAAAGCAAGTAAGGAGAGGAAAGTGAGGCAGTCTGCCAGGCCAGGATAGGCTGGGAGCCAGGAGAAGCTTCCCAGATGGCAAAAGGGTAAGAGAGAAACCTCCAGGACTTCAAATTCCTGCCATGATCTTTTACAATCTTAGTTATGGGAGAACTCCTTAACCCACATGGACCTTGAGACGAACATAGGGAGCTGTCTAGAAACTGCACTGAGGCATTGCTTCAAACAGGGAACTCACACAGAGTCTCACAGTCATCTATGTCCTGAGCAATTGCAGGTTGGCACCATTCTAAAAGCCAAGCCCCTAAAGGACTGTGTACTGCCTTGCCATGCTGCAACTGCCACCACCAGACCAAGGAGGGAGAGTGGAAGTGGACACTTTCACCTGCTTTGAGGAGAAATCTCACCACTGTTGCAGTTGGTTGCTGTGGGAAAAAGGCACAAACTGCACTCTCCACAGTTACTTGCCTATGCTGCTCCAGCTGAGAGTTACCCTGTCTCCCTAGTGCCAAGCCCATGGTCAGCAGTATTCTGAAAGTCTCGCCTCCAAATGTCTGTGTCCTGCCTGGGGCTGGGGCTGATGCTGTCTCAGCCAGGTCAAGGAGGGAGAGGGGAGCCTGGGTACTTTCATGTGCTTCGAGGACAAATCCCACTGCTCCTGTGGGTGCTGCTGTGGGACGAAGATGTGAGCAAAGCACACTCCCCCTAGCTACCTGCCTCTGTCGTTCTAACTGAAAGGGGTTCCACATTCCCTGGTAGCAGGCCCACAAGGCAACTGATACTGCCCACACATGAGCATTTCACCAGCAGGCTGGGGCCATTCTGCCCATGCCTATTATAGCCAGAGCCTAAACACACTACCAGGAAAACTGAGGACAGGTCCCCAAGTACTCAAACATGCCATTCAGGGACCTGGAAACTGAACAGTCTAGTTTACACCACTGGTACCTAAACACTCCTCCTGGAATCTGATGTTGGGCCAACCAAACCTGCTGATATCACCATAGCTATCACACACCCACATGTGCCACAAGCAGGCCAGGGGACTGACTGGCCCAATCAACCATCACAGCCACTGCCAACACCAGCACAGACCGCTTGGGTTCCAGTGGATTGCTCCACCACTGCTATTGCCATCACCCACATCACACCAGCTTCCCAGGGGCCTGGGAACCTTCACACATACCTAGCCTACTGCTGTCATTACCAGCATCCAAGCAAACCACCTGGAGGCCCAAGAATTGGCCACCATGTGATACAGCAAAGCAATGCTAAGAGGAAAGTTTATTGCAATATATGCATACATAAAATAAGTTAAAAAATTATGAATGAACAATCTCACAATACACCTCAAGGAATTAGAAAAGCAAGAACAAACCAAACCCCAAATTAGCAGCAGAAAAGAAATCATAATGATTGGAGCAGAAATAAATGAATAGTGACTAAAAAAATACAAAGGATTAATAAAATAAAAAGTTGGTTCTTTGAAAAGATACACCAAGTTGATAAACTCTAGCTAGACTAACCAAATGAAAAAGGGGGAAGACCCAAATAAGCAAAATCAGGAATGCAAAAGTAGACATTACAATTAATACCACAGAAATTTTAAAAGATTATCAAAGACTATTATGAACAACTATACACTAACAAACCAGAAAACCTAAAGGAAATTGATAAGTTCCCAGAAATGAACAACCTACCAAGGTTGAATCAGGAAGAAGGAGAAAACCTAAACAGACCAATAATGAGTAGCAAGATTGAATCAGCAACAAAAAGTCTCCCAATAAAGGAAAGCCAGGGACCAAATAGATTCACAGCCAAGTTCTACCAAACCTACAAAGAAGAACTAATACTAATCTTCCTGAGAACTATTCCAAAAAAAATTGAAGAGGAAGAAATTATCTGGCCGGGCACAGTGGCTCACGCCTGTAATCCTAGCACTTTGGGAGGCTGAGGTGGGTGGATCACGAGGTCAGGAGATCGAGACCATCCTGTAAGAGACGGTGAACCCTTTCTCTACTGAAAATACAAAAAAAATTAGCTGGGCGTGGTGGCAGGCGCCTGTAGTCCCAGTCACTTGGAAGGCTGAGGCAGGAGAATGGCGTGAACCCAGGAGGTGAAGCTTGTGGTGAGCCGAGATCGTGCCACTGCACTCCAGCCTGGGAGACAGAGCAAGACTCCATCTCAAAAAAAAAAAAAAAAGAAAAAAGAAATTATCTATAACTCATTCTATCCAGCCAGCATTTCCCCAACCCCAAAACCGACAAGGGCACAAAGAAAAAAATGAAAACTACAGGCCAATATCCCACACAGACACAAAAATCCTCAGCAAAATACCAGCAAACTGAATCCAACAGCACATTAGGAAGATAACACACCATCATCAAGTGGCACCTACATCAAGGATGCAAAAGTGGTTCAACATATGCAAATAAATACATATATCACTTTAAGAGAATGAAGGACAAAAACCATAAGATCATCTCAGTAGATGCAGAAAAAACATTAGATAAAATTCAATATTTCTTCATAGAAAACCACAACAAACGAGGCATAGAAGGAACATACCCCAAATTAATAAAGATCATTGGTGTAGTTTGGATATCTGTGTCTCTAAAATCTCATGTTGAAATTTGTTCCCTAATGTTGGAGGAGGAATTTGATGGCAAGTGTTTGGGTCATGAGGTTTTATCCCTCATGAATGACTTGGTGCCATCTCCAAAGTAATGAGTGGGTTCTTGACCTATTAGTTTACACCACCACAACTGGTTGGTTAAATGAGCATGGCACCCCTTCCCTCTTTATCTGTTTTTTACCCTCTTGCCATGTGATGTCTGCTTCTCTTCCTCTTCTACCATGATTGGAAACTACTTAAGGTCCTCACCAGAAGCAGATGCTGTTGTCATGCTTCGTATACAACCTGCAGAACAATAAGCCAAATAAACTTTTTTTCTTTATAAATTATCCATCCCTGGGTATTTATCTATAGCTATACAAAAATGGACTAAGACAGTCCTATGTGACAAACCCCCCATTAACATCACACTGAATGGGAGAAAATTGAAATCTTTTCATTTAAAAACTGGAACAAGGTAAGGATGCCAACTTTTACCACTCTTATTCAAAATAGTTCTAGAAGTCCTAGACACAGCAATTAGGTAAGAGAAATAAATGAAAGTCATCCAAATTGAAAAGGAGTAAGCAAAACTATCCCTCTTTGGTGATGATATGATCTTATATCTAGAAAAAGCTAAAAACTTAATACTAAATAACTCAGATTTAATAAAGAATTCAGTGAAGTTGCAGGAAGCAAAATTAAAATACAAAATCAGTAGCATTTCTACACACCAAATGATCTAGCAGAGAAAGAAGTCAATAATTCAATACCATTTACAATAGCTATAAAAGTAAAATACCTAGGAAAAATTTAGCAAAGGAAGTGAAAGATCTCTACAAAGAAAATACAAAAAACTGATGAAAGTAATTGAAGATGACACACACAAATGGACAAACAGCCCATGTTCATGGATTGCAAGAATTAATATCATTAAAGTGGCCATGTTGCCCAAAGCACTCTACAGAGTCAATGTAATTCGTATCAAAATACCAAGGCATTCTTTCACATAATTAGAAACAAACAATTCCAAAATTTACATAGAACCAAAAAAGGGCACAAATAGACAAGGCAATCCTGAGAAAAAAGATGAAAGTGGAGGCACCATTTTATCTGACTTCAAAATATGTTACAATGCTATAGTAACCAAAACAGCACAGTATTGATATGAAAAATAGACATATAGGCTAATGTAACAGAATAGAGAACCCAGAAATGAAACCACATGTTTACTGTCAACTGATCTTCAACAAAGAGGACAATAATTCACATCAAAGAAACCCTCTTCAATAAATGATGTGGGGAAAATTGGATAGACACATGTGAAAGAATGAAACCAGACCTTTACCTTTCACAATGTACAAAAATTAACTCAAAATGAATTAAAGACTTAACTGTAAGACCTGAAACTATAAAAATACTAGAAGAAATCCTAGGGAAAACTCTTCTGGACACCGGTCTAGGCAAATAGTTTATGACTAAGACCTCAAAAGTACAGGCAAAAAATAAATACATACATACATAAATAAAAAAAAAAATATATATATATATATATCCATCCATATGGGACTTAACTATAAAGCTTCTGAATAGCAAAATAAATAAATTAACAGACTGAAGAAGTAAGTGTTGAATGGAAAGAAACACTTGCAACCTACGGCTCTGACAAATGACTAATATCTAGAATCTACAAGAAACTTAATGAACCCAACAAGAAAGAAGTAAGTAACTCTATTAAAAAGTGGGCAAAGAACATGAAGAAATACTTCCCCGAAGAAGACATACAAGTGGCCAACAAACATATTAAAAAATGGTAAACATCACTAATCATCAGATAAACTAAAATTAAAACTACAATGAGAGAGAATCTTACTCAAGTCAGAATGGCTATTGTTAAAAAGACAAAAAGGAAATGATGTTGTCAAGGATGAGGGAAAAAAGGGCACTCTTTTACACTGTTCATGGAAATGTAAACTAGTAAAACCATTATGGAGAGAAGTATGGAGATTTCCCCAAATACTAAAAATAGAATTACCATTTGATCTAGGAATCTCACTACTGGGTATCTACCCAAAGATATAGAAATTAACATATTAAAGACATACCTGCAGTTACATGTTTATTGCAGCACCATTCACAATAGCAAAGATATGGAACTGACCTAAGTATTTATCAAAGGGTGGATGAAAAAAAGAATGTGGTATACATACATAGTGGAATATGGTTTAGTCATTAAAAAGAATGAAATTATGTCATTTTCAGCAGTATGGATGGAACGGGAGGTCATTATCTTAAGTGAAATAACACAAGCATAAAAAGACAAATATCACATGTTCTCATATATATGTGGGAGCTAATGTATTTTATCACATGGAGGTAGAGAGTGGAAAGACAGACAGATAAACACTGGGAAGGGTGAGTCGGGGAATAGGGTGGATGAAAAGAAGTTGGTTAATAGGTACAACTGAATAAAACATTGAATAAATTTAGTGTTTGATAGCAGAGTAGGGTGATTATATCAAACAAAAATGTACTGTACTCAGGTGATGGACACACCAAATACCCTGCCTTAATCACTATGTGTTATATACATGTAATAAAATTTTTCATGTACTCCCATAAATTTGTGCAAATAAAACAAAAATGATTTTGTGTGCATGCATTTGCAATAGATTCTGTATATGGAAGTTGATTTCCTTCATGGCACTGTGATTTCCCTCAGCTTAATTGAAGAAATCCAGGCAGAGACTTCCCTGCCTCTCACCATTCTACTTAAGAAATGAAATTAATAAGAAGCCAGTGTTTGTGGCAAAAAGTGGAAAAGAAGGAACAATTATGTGGTGCATTTTGGCTATTTAAAAGCAAATTCAGAAAGGTGGTGGAAATAATACAGAATATAGAGCAAAAACGTGTAGGCTCTATGTCAATTCAAACAGGCTAAGTTGTTATGTAAGAAGAACAAACTCCAAAATCTCAGTGGCTTAAATAAAATAGCAAAGGCTTATTTCTTACTACTGTTACTTATCTACTGTAGGTTAACCACAGATATGTTGGGAAACCAAAAGTTGAGGAACTCTGTCTGCTCCACACAATCATCATTCAGCCTTATGAAAGCTCCGTCAAGTCAAAATGCTTTCAGCTTAATACAAAATTCCAGACTCCATTGCAACATTGGAAGACAGGGCTGGGAAGTCGAGCATGAACATTTCCATGCTTTGTCCTGAAAGAGATATATCACTTTTGATCTTTTTACATTAGGCAAAACTAGTCATATGTTCTCTTCTAACCTCAAGAAGGTGTGAAAGTGTAATTCTTCATGTACCTGGAAGAAAAAGAGAACTGAATACATTGGTGGGTGTTAATATTGGCTCCCACAATTTTCATCATGACTATACATCTGGCTGTACATCCTTGGGAACATTACTAAATCCTGTGGAGTCTCAGATTCCTCATTGTAAAATGGGTATAATAATTTTTATCTTGTAGTAATTTGTAAGTATGAAATGAGATAAATCTTTAAAGAATTCGACAGAGAGTCCCACACATAATAATTATTCAATTAATGACAGTCATTTTAGTTCAGAGGAAAAAAGTCAGCTCTTATCATTTAGTCTTGAATTACCCAGGTTTATTATCTATACAGACAAGATTCACTATCTTTAAACCAAATATTCCCATCACTGTATATTTGGCCTGAAAATATTGGTTTTTATAATGGTTTCTATCTGGACCTTCTAGACCTGAGAAAAGAGAATTTATGATCAATCAAAATACTACTATTATTGGTATAACTATTGTTATATGTTAAACATAGCAAAAAACTTGTTGCAGAACAACTCTGTTCACATTAGTTAAAAAAAAAACTTCTATTTTTAACGTAGGCATAGTAACTATACATGTATGTTTTTGCTGCTTTGGGGATATATAGGTTTGACTAATTATATCCTTAGTATCTTTAATGGGGTGGTTAATATTCCATGTTTTAGGTTTACCTTGTATTTGTCAGAATCTGTGCATGGTATCTTGCCTACCACTTCCTTTATTATAAAGAGCAAGTAAGATGGTGATCTGTATATGACAGGGATCGAATATATGTTGACTACTGGTGGCATGACTTCTCTAGTTCTGATTAATAAAACTGACACACTTACTAAGCATTAAGACTCAAATCATTTTGGATGGATACATTTCTAAAATGTCCATATAACTCTACCTTTTAAACAGGATAATGAAAATACCCTTTGACGATCTTCTGCATTTCCTCAAATTTAAACAACTCAAATTTATTTACCATATTCTTATGATCCAAGACAACTCTTCAGCCTTTATTTTTTTTGAGCCATATATAAACAAGGCATCTTTATCAGACTAGACTATCTCTATCTTCTGTTTCCCCTTCCAAACCAAGTCCAGTTGTTCTTCCTCCAGTTTTCTCTACCCATACTCCAATCTAGAAGACTTACATTGCTAACGTCTTCTGTCCTATTCCATACACTCAATCAGTAATCTCATCCTATTGATACTACTTTCTGAATGTGGCTTACTTCTTTCCTTCTACTTGTTTAATCTACTCTCGCTGTAATAGCCATAATACTGCCTCCTAACTACACTCTGCCGTTATTCTTTCCCTTTTCAAATCATCTTTTCTACTGCTACTAAAAGCATTCTGATTTCTTTTCTGATGGTATTCTTTATGATACTGTCACAAAGATTTTAGGACATAAACGTGTGTGCCTTCTCAAATTGCATCATCACCTTTCTTCCCAAACCTGTTCACCCAACTCCTAGCCTGAACGGACACCCCTTTTTTAGAGTGCACTGAGCTAGCCACAATCCAAGTTAAAGCTCCAGTCTTGTGTACCTATCACATCCCTCACTCCAAGTGTAATTGCAGTAATCCATTCTTCCATTAATGAGTATGAATGAAATGTGATACCATACTGCATGATCTGGCTTCCTGGGTGGCCTCTGAGTGACCGGATGATGCAAACTGGAAGTACGGGGTGTTATTTCCGCATGAGGTGAACTCGACAAATAACAGAGTAAGAAAGAATAACACTTCCTCCCCTCTCCCCTTCCCTTCTGAGGACTACTCAGAGAAGCAAGCTGCCTTTTTAAGCTTTCCAGAGAAATCCAGCAACAGCAGTGCCATAAAAACCCACCTGCTGAGAGCAACCTGCTGTGCCTCCTCACAAGAAGTGGTGAAGCAGAAGCCAGCTCAGAAATTCATTGCCTCACACTGCTTCTTACATTGCTTTGCCTTTGTCCCCCTTTTCTTCACCTTCAAATCCCTGGACTTGCCCTCCAAAATAAAGTGTCAACACAGTAATCTGGCCTCAGGCTCTGCTTACACAGAACCGTGGCTAACACATAGGTAAAAATAAACTCAAGCAGTACAAATATTAAACAGTAAAAAGTAACTTTCCACCCCAAAACCAAAAGTTGTTCCCTGGATCCTCATTTTCCTTCCACAGAGTTATCCACTATTAGCAGTTTGTGTGTGCCCCTCTACAGATAGCATATAATCAAATACATAAATATTATATAACGGTATATGTATACATATGCATGAATATACCATGTTACAAAAATAAAAATAGAATATGCCCACCACACCTTGCATTTTTGCGGATTGAAGTTTGTAGAACATTAATCTGATTATGTGAATCTCAAAAGGTTCAGGTGGCTTCTTATTATCCCCAAATAAAATTCAAATTCCCAGCTTTGAAAGTCCTTCATGCTCTGGCTTCAATCTATGACTGTCCACATTCTTGTCTAGTTTCCTGTCATCATGTGCCCTTCACTTAGCCACACCTAGTGCCTTGCTATTCCCCATACAAGCAATGCTCTCAATTTTCCATATATTTATGCATGCATTCCATGTGCATAAAATATTCTTTCAATATATATGCATTTATTGATTGAATGAATCATCATGGTCAACTAATGACTGCAGTTTGATGTTCTTTCTAAAATTTAGTTTCCTTCCTCTCTCTTCTATGCAGTTAACTATCAATTTTCATAGCTATAGATGTGCCTGTTTTGGACAGCATCCACTGATACCACTAAAATAGCTGTGTACTCGAAGGTAAGGTAGGTATAATGTTTTCAGAGGAAAACAAGTAGCCAAACTAAGTAACCAGGATAACTTTAATTTTCTATTCAGTTCTGCTCATCTAAGAATATAAATCCAGACACTAAAACAGCTAGTTTCTTCACCATCTCTATTTTCAAGTGATTCATTTAATTCTGGCTTTCACTTACGCTCTCAGTTGCTGTTTCCGCTAGAAGTCTGACAGGAAGATAAGTAGAGTGTTACTGTTCCTTACATTTCTCAGAAGTCTAATATACAGTACACATACACAGCAGAGGAAGGAAGGAAGCATTCAAACAAAGTACCTTTTCTCCAGTCTGCATGCTAAAATATTGTTACACATTCAAAATCTTAAGACTAATTAACATCCTGGACATTCTGCACACAGAACTACAGTTAAATGTACAGAGCTGATTACTAGGGCTTTGAAGAAAAGATTATCTGATATTTATAGAAACTTACTAAAAAACAAATGAAGTTTTCAGTAAGAATTGTTGGGTTGTTTTAACTTTGTTCAGATGAAGAAGAAAACAAGGCTTTGAGCTTCTTGAAAGGAAAAAGTTACATATACATGAAGTATTGATTTATCTTTTTTGATCCAGGTCTGCCAGAATACCACATTGTATAATGCATCTCCATTTGTTCATAATGCATTAAAGGGCATTTTATATTTTTTCTCATACCTGAGGGCATTTTGAAATGAAGTCTTCTCCAAATAATACAACCTTCTTAGAAAATATGTTATTTGTTTAACTTCAGGTTTTAGTTTAGATTTAGGGGGTACATGTGCAGGTTTATTACAAGGGTATGTTTCGTGATCCTGAGATTTGTGCTTGTATCGATCCCGTCACTCAGAGAGTAAAGGTAATACCCAGTAGGAGGTTTTTTAGCCCTTCCTTGCCCCCAACTCCTTTTGGAGTCCCTAGTGTCTCATGTTCTTATCTTTATGTCTGTGTGCGACTAATGTTTAGCTCCCACTTATAAGTGAGAACATGCAATATTTGGTTTTTGGTTTCTATGTTAATTTGCTTAGGGTAATGGACTCCAGCTACATCCATGCTGCTGCAGGGATATGATTTCATTCTTGTTTATGTTTGTGTAGTATTCTGTGATATGTACCACATTTTATTTATCCAATCCACTGTTGATGGGAATTTGGGTTGATTCCATGTCTTTGCTATTGTGAACAGTGCTGCAATGAACATAAGAGTGCATGTGTCTTTCTGGTAGAATGATTTATTTTCCTTTGGGTATACACCCACTTGTGGGATTGTGCAGTTCAATGGTAGTTCTATTTTCAGTTCTTTGAGAAATCGCCAAACTGCTTTCCACAGTGGCTGCACTAACTTACATTTTTACAGTATATAAGCATCCCCTTTTCTCTGCAGCCTCACCAACATTAGTTACATTTTGACTTTTAAATGATAACTGTTCTGACAGGACTGAGATGATATCTCACTGTGGTTTTGTTTTGCATCTCTCTGATGATTAGTGATATTAAGCACTTCTTCATATGTATGTTAGATGTCTGTATATCTTCTTTTGAGAAGTACCTGTTTATTTTGTTTGCCAGATTTCTATATGGGGTTGTTTTTCTTGATGATTTAAGTTCCTTACAGATTCTGGATCTGAGTTGTTTGCTAGATTCATACCTTGAGAATATTTTTTATCATTCTGTACACTCTTTGTTACTCTATTGATAGTACTTTTTGCTGTGCAGAAGTTCTTTAGTTTTATTTGGTCCCATTTATCAATTTTTTTGTTGCAATTGCTTTTGAGGACTTAGTCACAAATGATTTGCCAAAGTCTATGTCCTGAAAGGTATTTCCTAAGTTTTCTTTTAGGAATTTTATAGTTTGAGAACTTACATTTAAGTTTTTAATCCACCTTGAGTTAACTTTTTTATATGGAGATAGGAAGCGTTCCAGTTTCATTATTTTGCACATGGTTAGCCAGTTTTCCCAGCACCATTTATTGAACATGGGTTCCTTTATCCATTACTTATGTTTGTTGACTTTATAAAAGATCATTTGGTTGTATGTGTGTGGCTGTATTTAGGAGTTTCTATTCCGTTTTCTTGGTCTATATGTCTATTTTTGTACCAATACCATGCTGTTTTGGTTACTGTAACTTTGTACTATGGTTTCAAGTTAGGTAATGTGATGTCTCCAGTTTTATTTTTACTTAGGATTGCTTTAGATATCAGGGGTCTTGTTTGGTTTCATATAAATTTTGAAATAGTGTTTTTTTTTTTCTAATCGTGTGAAAAAAATGGCATTGGTAATTTGATAGGAATAGTATTTAATCTGTAGAATGCTTCAGGTCATATGGTCATTTAAATTATAGCAGATTCTTCCAATCCATGAGCATGGAATGTTTTTCCACTTGTCCATGCCATGTATGATTTCATTTGGTAGTGTTTTGTAGTTTTCCTTGTAGGGCTAGTTCACTTTCTTGGTTAGATGAATTCCTAAGGTTTTTGTGTGTGTCTATTGTAAATGAAATTGCATTCTTGAGTTGGCTTTCAGGCTGAACATTATTGGTGTGTAGAAATGCTACTGATTTTTGCATGTTGGCTTTTGTATACTGAAACTAATGAAATTATTTATCTGGTCTAGGATCCTTTCATCAGAGTCCTTAAGATTTTCTATGTATAGAATTATATCCTCAGTGAAGAGAAATAACATGACTTTCTCTTTTCCTATTTGGATGTGTTTTATTTATTTCTCTTGCCTGATTCCTTTAGGTAGGATTTCCAGTAATACATTGAATAGGAGTGGTGAGAGTGGACATACTTGTCTTATTCTGGTTTTCAAGGGGACTGCTCCCAGCTCTTGCCTATTCAATATGATATTGGCTATGGATTTGTCATAGATGTCACTTCCTATTTTGAAATATGTTCCTTCAATGCCTAATTTGTTGAGGGTTTTATCATGAAAGAATGTTGCTATTTATCAAAAGTTTTTCTGCACCAATCAAGATGTTCATATGATTTTTAAAATTTTAATTCTATTCATGTGTTGAATCACATTTATTTATTTGCATATGATGAACCAACCTTGCAGCCTAGGAATAAAGTCTACTTGATTGTGGTGAATTAATTTTTCCTTGTGCTGCTAGATTCAGTTTGCTAGTATTTAGTTGAGGATTTTGCTTCTACATGCATCAGTGATATTGACCTGTAGTTTTTTTTCCCTGTGTCTTTGCCAGATATTTATACCAGGTTGATACCAGTTTAATAGAATTAATTAAGGCAAAATCCCTTCTCTTCATTTTTTTTCAATAGCTTCAGTAAGATTGCTACTAGCTCTACATTGTACATCTGGTAGAATTTGTGAGTCATTTTTATCTGGGGCTTTTTTTTTTTTTTTTTTTTTGGTAAGTTTTTATTACTTACTCAATTTCAGAACTCATTACTGGTCTCTGCAGTGTCACAATTTCTTCCTGAATCAATCCCTGGAAATTGTGCATTTCTATGAATTTATTGATTTCCTCTAGTTTTTCTAGTTTGTGAGCACACAGGTATTCATTATAGTCTTTGAAGATCTTTTTTATTTCTGTAGGATAAGTTGTAACGTCATCTTTGCCATTTCTGATTGTGCTTGTTTGGATCTTCACCCTTGTTTATTCATTGTTTTTCTAGTTAGCAGTCAATTGGTCTAATTTATCCTCTAAAAGAACCAATTTTTTTGTTTTGGATCCTTTGTATGGGTTTTCAAGTCTCAATTTCATTTAGAGTTGATCTGATTTCAGTTATTTCTTTTTTTCTGCTACCTTAGGGCTAGTTTATTCTTGTTTCTCTAGTTTCTTTAAGTACAGTATTAAATTGTTAATTTGAGATCTCTGTCTTCCTGATATAGGCGTTTAGTGCTATAAGCTTTCCTCTTAACACTGCTTTTGCCACATACCAGAAATGTCGGTATGTTGTGTTTCTGTTTTCACTTGTTTCCAATGATGTTTTGGTTTCTGTCTTAATTTTGTTGTTTATTCTAAAGCCATGAAGAAGTAAGTTGTTTAGTTTTCATGTAATTGTGTGGTTTGAGGAGTTCCTCATGGTATTTATTTATATTTTTATTCCATTGTGGTCCAAAAGTATTTTTGGTATTATTCCATTTTTTAAAAAATTTATTAAGACTTGCCTTATTGGTGAGCATGTGGTTGATCTTAAGTATGTGTCTTGTGTAGATGAGAAGAATATATATTCTATGGCTTTTGGGTGGCATATTCTATAAATGTCTATTAGGTCCAACTGGTCATGTCAAATTTAGGTCCAGAATATCTTTACTAGTTTACTGCCTCACTGATCTATCTAACACCTTCAGTGGGGTGTTGAAAGCCCCCATATTATTGTGAGGGTGTGCAAGTCTTTTCCTATAAGTATTTGTTTTATAAATTTTGGGTGCTCCAGTATTGGATGCATATAAATTTAGGATATTTAAGTCTTGTTTAATTGAACCCTTTGTCATTATGCAATTACATTCTTTGTCTTTTTTTTTTTTTTTTTTTTTTTTTTTTAACTACTGCTGGTTTAAAATCTAGAAAGAAAAAAAAAAAAAAGGTTCTTGTTTGCTTTTCTCTACCACTGCTTTCTATACTGGAATCTACTGAAGACATACAAAGACTTCTTTGACTCTCTATAGTTATAATGGATTGTGTATATGCAATGCAGCTTCTTTGGAAACTAGGTATTAACAGATTGTCATGCTTACACCTCTTTTTAAAGAAGTATAAAACAATTACAGTTACTGACCCAAACTAAAATGTCAATACTCTTTGAATTGAGCCTATAAAAAGTTGCAATTTTAAGTTATCTGTATTATATATTGATATGATTTGGATCTGTGTTCCCCCACTCAAATCTCATGTTTGATTGTAATCCACAATGTTAGAGGTGGGGCCTGGTAGGAGATGATTGAATCATGGGGGTGGATTTCTCATGAATGATCTAGTACCTTCCCCTTGGTCCTGCCCTTGCAATAGTGAATGAGTTCTCACAAAATTTTATCTTTTAAAAGTTTGTGGCATCTCCCTCCTCTCTCTTGCTCCTGCTTTCACCATGTAACATGACTGCTCCCCATTTGCCTTCTGCTATGAACGGGAGCTTTCTTGAGACCTCCCCAGAAGCAGATGCCACTATGCTTCCTGTACAATCTGCAGAAACTGTGAGCAAATTCAACTTATTTTCTTATAAATTACCTCTTCTCAGGCATTTCTTTAAAGCAATACAAGGACAAACTAATAAAGATATAAATGAAACAAGTATGACAGATGCTCAGAGTTTAAGAAAATAACTTTTTAGTTGAAAAGCGATGAAGCAGAGCAAAGTTAAATAAGGGAAAGATAGCAGTCAATTCTGCTCATGTGATATCACAGTAACTAATCTTGATAATTTGTAAAGAGGCTAAATATATTTGGGCATATTTAGCCTCTTTAATAAACCAGCAGGCTGGTTTATTACATCCTTATGGATCTTACATAGATGTATTTAGTACATTTAGTTTTAGATTGTTATAAGTTTCTGCCAAATGCCTCATGCACAAAGCGCCTCATCTCCACGGGCTATGTGTGAAATGGTATTACCTCATTGTTTTCATAAACCTTGGCCTTTTTTTAGGGCAGATGAGTAAGAAAAACAGACCAGTGAAAAATTAAGAGGTGACATGTTTAGAGTAAGAATTAATTGTAACTACAGGGTCCCCCAAATGGATATTACAGTCCTGAGATAAACACATGTATATTTGTGGTCATAAGAAAAATCAGTATAAAAGCTGCCCACACTTTTCCTGGAAAAGCGGATATGGTAACTGGGCCTTAAAATACATTTTTTTTAATGGTAACTTTGGTTGCTACTAAAGGAACAGACAGGATAATTAACCACTGGCACTAACATTTTTGTGATTTTTCCTCATGACAAAATTTACGGGTTACAGCAAAGGAAACAGAGAAACTTAGGGGAAATCTACTAGAAATAAAATAAGTAATTATACTAAATGCTATAAAAGTACTGACAAAGTTAGGCTCATTAAAGATGCTCTTGTCAGGTACCAACTAGTTCCATACGTTTCAATAGGTTTTGCACCACAAATTTCTTTAATAGCTAGAAAAATTCATATGAAGACATTCTCTTCAAACTTCTCATGTTAAAATCTTTTTATCTACTGTTTTCTATAATTAAACTTAATGATAGTAATTAATATTGATGGAGTGCTTATTGTACACCAGGAATTATGTGAAACCTTTTGCATGTAGCATCTCATTAAATCCTTATAACCACTCTATGATATGAGTACAGTGAATGGCGCACATTTCAGATATAAAAACAGAGGCTCAGAAAGGGTACATAATCTGCCTGAGGTCAAAAGTCTAGTAAGTGGCACAGCCTGAATTTGAATATATTTGTGTGACTCCAAAGACTGCACTAACCACTAACCAATTTCATCAGTTTGGGACCAGTACACTGAACGCTGTATTTTCATGCATATACTATTGGGTTAGGCAGGACCAGAAATGAATGTTGTTTTCTTTACAGCAAAACTGATTTATCCCACATTTATTGAGCTTCTATTTATCACAATCAAGCATTAGGCATTATATGCCAAAGCATGAGACATAGAAAGATATCTACGATATGGTGTGAGTCTCAGTTCTTTGCAGTTTAGCTGGGGGAAAGCAGATAAAGAGAGGGATGAGCTATGGAGTATAATCACAGGGTGCTACAGGGGCAGAGAGGAGGAGCACTGAACGAGTTTGGTGGGTTCAAAGAAGGTGTCTCCAAAGTCGAAGTGAGACTTTAGATAGAAAGAGTTAGATTTAAAAAAGGAGGTGGGTATAGTAGAAAAACTGGCCGTATAGGCAGAGGGAGCATGTTGCATAGCAACCTGGAGAGTGGAGAGAGTACAGAACATTTGCAGAATTACAAGTAGTTCTGTAAAAGTACTATGAAAAAACTGTTTAGCTGAGCGCATTGTTTAAACTTACCTGTTTCATGCCAATGAGTGGGTCTCTAGCCTCAGTGATCCACTGAGGAGTGTCCTAAAGATAACGGAATTATGCTTTGGGAGTACGTTTCATTCCTACATTTCTTCAGTGGTGAGAAAAATATTTAACATCTAAAGCCTGTCTACTTTCAACTGTCCCTTGGATTCAAGGAAAGTAGAGACTGAGGATTATTTAGTATCTTGAATAAAATGTTGGTACCTTAGCTGTTTGGTAGGATATGTAGAAGCAGTTTGAAACCCTATACCCAAAGTATTTCAAAGAAACCAGCCATAACCATCTCTGAGTTAGTACACAACAAACAAAATTCATTAAGGTTGTATAGGCACTACTATTAGAAAGCCAGACTCAGAACAAATTGTCATACTATATATGTGAATATCTGATCCAATTTGGATAATGAAAAAAGTATGCCCACATATGTTTGAATTGGCAGCCAGTTTGTAGCATGCTAGGCAGATGATTGAAAAAAATGTGGACAAAGCATCTATGTTAAATGACATGATATCCCTTCCACTGTGCTTGTCTACAATAGTGTAGGCGAACTCTAAGCAAAAATTACTTTTAGTATTATGGCTCTCTACTACATAACCATGAAAAACAATTCTTGAGCATGGAATCTTGCAAGATTTTTCTGCCCAATTTAACATATACTTATTGATCAACTACTACATGCTAGACACTGTGTTCTTTCTAGTAAAAGACCTAAAACTAGATTGCAATATAGTAAAAGGGAAGAAACTAGTACATAATTAAAATACTGAGGCAGCCAGACACAGTGGCTCATAACTGTAAACCCAGCATTTGGGGTGTCCCAGGTGAGGCCAGTGTTCCAGGCCGAAAAGAGTGACGGTCGTGATCAACTCAGTATACCACTGGAGGCTATATGAGTAAACAGTAAACTGTTCTCATGAAAGCCAGATATTGGCAAACTGACAAACTGCGTCTACTGCCCAGAAGGAATGCTGAGGGCAGTCACGACCCAAGCACAAGTGTTTCTTGTGATTAGGCAAATCTGAAGCCTGTCAGCAATAATGTGAACCTGTGATCAATCAAGCAGCTGACCAACCATTACCTCCTCCTCCCTGCTCTTTCTACCCAATAACTATGAAGGGCTGTGGAAGCTCAGGGCAGCTGCTGCCTTTGCTCAATAGAAGCAGGGAGCCCTTTTCTTCTTCCCCTGGCCCCTTCTTTAAACAGTTTCTTTTTTCATTTCTGCATTCATCCTCCTTTGTTCAGTCTCGTAATGACAGTCTCAAGTAGTAACAGTAGTAACTGTCATAATGACGGTCTCAAGTAACAGTAGTAACTGTCCTAGTGACAGTCTCAAGCAGTAATTGTGGCAGTCTGCCACAGGCCAGGAGTTCAAGACCAGCCTGAGCAACACAGCAAGATGCCATCTCTAAAAAAAAATAAATACAAAAATTAGCTGAGTGTGCTGGCACATGCCTGAAATCCAAGCTATTTGGGAGGCTCAGGCAGGAGGAATGCTTGGACTCAGGAGTCTGAGGATTCAGTGAGCCATGAACATACCACTGCACTCCAGCATGGGCAACAGAGCAAGACCCTGTTTCAAAAAAAAAAAAAAAATCCTGAGGCAGTGTTTAATAATATATGGAGAAATTTCCAAAGGCTTAATGGAGGTGGTATTTTAGCTGTTCTTTAAAAGGAACATGAAATATCAATAATTGAAATTAGAAGAAAAATATTCTGAGCTGTGAAAAGAATAAAATGTGTTGCTTCTTGAGAGCTCATTATTTGTCAGGAACTTTTAAAAACATTTCATATGTTTAGCTCATTTAATTTTTATAGCAACCTGTGTAACAGGTATTACCATTAGCTACCTTATATTTGTGGAAAATGATTTACGGAAAAATCAGAAAGATGAAATAACCTGCCCGAGGCCACACACCTCGCAAGTATTAGAGTTAAGATTCAAACTAAAACAATCTAACCCACGAAGCCCATAACCTTAACTGTTCTCTCTTATTATACAAGTAAAGTATATTTTTCGGCAGAGACAGAAAAATATAACAATGTGTTTGGAGCATGTTAAGTATTCTAGAGCTGATGGGGCCCAGTATGTGATACAATTAACTGTAAAGAATGGAAAAAGCAACTAAGATAATAGTCAATAATCAAAAACTTTAAAACTCATTCTAAGAAATTTTTAGTTCATTAAAAATTAATGATTGGAATCAGATTAAGGAGAAATAATGACTTTTGTGGAGGCGAGTGACATAATGCAACCCACTTTGGGAATAAAAGGGTAACAATACTGTGAAGAATATATTTGCAGATAAAGGCATCCAGGCAAGAGACACAAGAAGGGAAGGCAATGAAAATACTTGATGTCTCTTCTATTAGAAGCGCTGCTTTAGATAAGTGGAGACACAGACAATGAATGATACACTCGAATTTTGGTGTGAGAATGGACTGTACTAATAGGAATGAAACACTTCAAAGCCCACAGCCCAATTAAACTCCCTAACCATAATATCATTTATAGTGTAACTGTTTCTAAATTTTCCCAACAAAAAGATACCAGAAAGGTTTTCTCATTCATGACCAAAATGACTAATTGTAATTAAAATAATGCTTAGGAAAGTGTCTTGTGCATGTCAAAAAGTTAACACTGTGAGGATTTGACAAAGCAGCCTGTATCATGATGACTTTTGATTGAGAACTATATGCATTATTTTATAGGTTTATATTTCCCACACTGTCTTCAAGGACACTTTTTAATACATTACCACATCCCTTTAGCATAAATTAAATATGTCTGAATAGTCAAAGCCGTTTATTTATCTCCGAAAGTCTAACTTCCTATAAGAAAATGACTTAAATATGGAAAATATCTGGCTCAATTAGTTGCTAATTTCTTAAGAGGACTGAATGTCAAACGTGAAGTGCAAGTTACTGCCGTGGAAAATACTGTGTAGTTGAAAGAAGGAATTCATTGTGTTCTTAGATTCCAAGAGGGAGTATAATGTAGTGGTTAAACGTGCAGTTTTTGGACAACACTACTTGGATTCAAATTTCACTTCCATCACTAATTGGGTTGACTTTGATCAAGTTACTTAACAACCTTGTGCCTCAGTGTTACCATTTGTAAAATAAAAGCGATAATATAACCGATTTCAGTTAGTGAAAACTAGGTGTATGAGTTTATTCTCCCATTGCTATAAAGAACTACCTGAGACTCAGTAATTTATGAAGAAAGGACGTTTAATTGACTCAAAGTGTTGCAGGACTTTTTCTCAGCTCAGCTAAAGGCAGGGTCCTTGTTACACAACCACAAAAATTTAGGCTCGCAAACAATTTGAATGGTGTGTAAAGCAGGGTTTTTTTGCGTGAAAAGGAACAAAAGGTGGGAATAAGGACTCGGAAAGGCCAGGGTTCATGCTAGAGTGCTTCCTGTACACAGCTTGAATCCCAGGTTCCACACAGGAAGAGCAGAGGCCAGGCTCCTCCCTGCTGCAAATGGCATAAACTTCCCTAGGTTCCCCCCCAGTGCGCAAGCTGCTTGTAGTTTCTCCAGGGACCCCCTTCTACCTGGCTGTGTCATTCCTCCCTCTAAAGAAGTACATCTAACTGTCCTAAGAATAAGGATAAGGACGAAGACCAATCTTAACTGCTTTCTGCTGACAGAGAGGGCTGTTTTAGAGAAATGGCAGTCAGAACTCCCTCAGAGGCCTATCTAAAGGTTCCCAGCAGAGGAAGCCATGGTCCAAAGCTCTGGTTGCATGACTGTTTGGAGTTTGATGGCCTGAAGGCAAGAACAGACAAACCGGGCTATTAGAAAATGTATCAAAATGCAACAAGGGAAGAGGTAAGGACTGCTAAAAAAATTCTGAGTCCTTTTACTAGTTTGCACAGGGAGAGGGAGTCCAGAAGGCCAACTGGTAAAACTTAACCCTTTTGCTGGCATATTGGAATTCTTGGTTTCCTTCCCCTGAGTCCGATCCTAAGCCAACCAGTTTAAGGTTTGGGAAATTAACCTTTCCCAGTTTGGATGATGCATCCGAGGGGAGTGTCCCATAGTACAGAGACACAATTACCTAACTGTGAAGAGAGGACTGAGGACGAGAAAGGAAAAAAGAAGATGCCTTTTAAAGCAGTCCCAGGAGGGCCAGGCACGGTGGCTCATGCTTGTAATTCCAGCACTTTGGGAGGCCGAGGCGGGCAGATCACGAGGTCAGGAGATCAAGACCATCCTGGCTAACACGGTGAAATCGTGTTTCTACTAAAAATACAAAAAATTAGCCGGGCGTGGTGGTAGGCACCTGTAGTCCCAGCTACTCGGGAGGCTGAGGCAGGAGAATGGCATGAACCCGGGAGGCGGAGCTTGCAGTGAGCCAAGATGGTGC
Source organism: Piliocolobus tephrosceles (assembly GCF_002776525.5). Lineage (NCBI taxonomy): Eukaryota > Metazoa > Chordata > Mammalia > Primates > Cercopithecidae > Piliocolobus > Piliocolobus tephrosceles. Next base: position 60,468,673 of record NC_045445.1, on the reverse strand, counting down.
CACTGCACTCCAGCCTGGACAACAGAGCGAGACTCCGTCTGAAAAAAAAAAAAAAAAAAAAAAACAGTGCCACAGATTCAGGACGTCTTCAAAAGGGGTACAGACTGAAGATGAATGGCTACCCATCTAGAAAGAGGGGAGCAGACATCCCTGGTTCCCTTTTCTTCCTACCAGACACCCGGGGTACATGAGGGAGAGAATGAATAGTATCCTTTTTCCCTCTTCTGTCTTGCATCCTCAAGTCCCAGCAACTTTGGCAGATGCAGCCATGAGTCTAAAAGCAGCTTGCACCTATGAGGCAGGGAGGTCTAGGGAGTGGGACTTATGTGCTCTTATCCACGTATGTCCTCTCTCCCCCGTCAGTAGCCTTGAATTCCCTAGACTTCATTTATGCCATGGATACTAATGCAGCCTTTATCCATGAAACAGGAAGCTTGGGGTTGCCTAATTAGCAGGAATCAGCCAGGCTCACCTGCACTGTGCCTTTTAAGTTTCATTATCAGTTGCCTTTGCATCCCCCAGATCCAGTTATTCTTCTTAGGGCTTTGACCCAAAGCTTGGAATTGAGTTTGAGACAAAAATATGTCTTGAGGTAGAGCGGGTTGCATGAACTCCTCATAATAAGCCCAATGCTAAAGTGAATCTGTGGAACTGAAGCCTCCTCCAACAAGGGAGAGAAAAGGATGTATTGTGACACAGCCAGATAGCTGGCAGCTATAATTATGCTTGCTAGAATTTGGGTGCATCGTGCCTGGCTTTGCTTATCTCCCTTGGTCTTACTTTCTCAAAATGAAACCTTCGAGTAATAGGCATCCTATTTATGCTCATCACCTGGCAGGATTTGCAGGATAATTTCTCAGAACTAGAATACTGATCCAGATTTTTACATTACCCATCCCTCTTATTCTTTCTGAGCTGCAGCTGGAGATTGCTGGTTGGTTCACAGGAACGAGAAGAATTACTCCAAAAATATAGTTGAAAACTTAAAAACAACTAGTGAGTATTAGAATTTAATTACAAATACATGATAAGTTTTGAAACATGATTTCTCTCTCTCCAGTCCTCATGTTTGTTAAGAAACAAATCATCATAAGACTGAGTGGTTTGCAAAGTACACTTTAGTCTTATACTTGGCCTGATTATTTGCATAAAGTGCAGCAAGAATAATTATTTCTACACAGACCTTTTGGATTGGCTTTGGTGGAACTCTGTTCTCCAAGGAATTTCAGAAAACATCTTTTAAAGCAGAGCCCAACCACGAGTTTATCCTCAAATAGTTGTGAGTTGGGTGATTCTCTCCTCTTAAGTTTCCAAGATAAACTTGGAGCTCCTGGACTTACTAAAAAGTGACATTCTTTACTGACCATAGGACAGAAACCCTGTACAGAGACTGCAAAAGATGAGAGTATGAGGCCAATCTCCCCACTGAGCTTTTATCAGCTCTGCAAGTTGAGATTGATTCTTTAAAATGAAGCATAATTTTCCAGTCAAAGCCTTGGTAGAATGACCAGTGTTTCCAATTGCATTCTGTTGCCAAAAGCAAATAAAAAATTGGATTCTTACTGTACTGATGCAAACAACTATATTGCCATAACTTAAGAATACTCACAGATAGGTTCTAAATTCTAGAGGAAACAGGCAGAGAGAAACAAACATGCTCCAAATTTTGTTCCCAGGAGTATACCTTACTCAATTATTAAAGACTATAAACAGCTCAAAATAAATTTGACTCTGAAAAACAAAACATGGATCAGCAGTATTCCAAGCAAAAGTCAAGAAGATTGCTGCAGTTTTCTGAGTTCAGTCCATTTAGTTAACTCTGGTTTTTCTTGATATTTGTGAACATTATAGCTCTTCATGAGTTCTGAACATTTTGCTTTATTCCAATGGTACAATCTCTAAAGTTATCAGAATCCTGTAACAGGGAGCACCTGTTACAGTTCTATAGCTTATTGTAAACCATCTTTTGAAAGGGATTAAAACAAGACAGCAATTGTCTATGAATAACAAAATGTCCAGAGTAGTTATAATTAGAAACACAATTGACAAAGAAGTTTGGTTATCTCCATGGTTTAGAATAACTTAACAACCTTAATTATGAATGATAGCACATACTTAGACATTTTAGAAATCCCATACAATTTTGGAATTATATATTAGTATTATTTACTAAGATGCAACATAAAGAAGATTGAATGTCATTTTGGCAATCCCATGTACCTAAACATGTCAAATAATCCTGTTTATCTGTCTTTTCTGGATATTCCAGGGGCCCTCTGGAATATCAGAAAAGCCAGGTGTTGGGAAAGACAACTTTGAAACTGAAGTTTGCTTTTGGGAAGCCTTTTTAATATGTTTAAAGCATTTGTTTGAACCTTCAACTTTTTCCTAATTTAAAACAATCCTTTAGCCCTAGGCAAATATTTACATTCCCAGGCCTTCTTATAAACTTTTACAAAGCAAACAAACAAAAAACACACATTTTACTATTCTTACACACCTTGTATGTAAATCTATTTCCAGTAATTTCAATTACATGTTATAATGGTAACTCCTAGCAATTTTTAACTTCAATGTAAAACCTGGTCAGTCATTTTTTTGTGTGCTAGGTACAGCCAATGTTTGATTCCCAGCATAATTAAGGGTGTGGTTAGTCCCATATGTCCCAAGGCCTTACCAATTGTGAAGCCGGCAAATTAATTAGGCCAAATTACTTAGAGCTGTTTTTACAGACATCATGCACAGTACACACACAGACAGGCAGAAGAAAACCCAGTCGCTGGGTGGGCCATTTAACAGACAGGGCTAGGAAAACACACAGATATCAAACCAGAAAATAACTCCCTAAGGCAGGATTGCTAAACAAAGCCTTGCCACCAGAGTTACAAGCCATGCCTGCAGAATGTAAAACAAGATGGAGGCTTGCTATCACAACCAAAGTTTGCAGAGAATATAAATAAATAGTGATAGTTGTTGGGCCTGGCCTAGTAAAAACTAATTTGCTCCAGACGACCACCAGAGTACTGCAGACGACCACCAGAGTAAGTGCCAGAGAATAAGCAAGTAAGCAGGGTAAAAGAAAACTATTAACTTGCCAATGTGAAGGAGGGGCGACATTCACCCGTCTCCGACGGCGGAGGCCAACGAAGTCGCGTCGGCGTTCTCGAGCGAGGTTCCCAGGACCACCCAGGAGCAGGGGCCAAAGAGGTTACTGCCCAGCGCCTGCTGGGAGCGGCTTTTATGTCCTGGCCTGGGAGTGGGCGGGCAGTGGGCGGCACATAGGCGGGTCGGGGGCGGGGCGGTAGGCGAGGCTAGGTAGGTTTCGAGTATCTCCGTCGGACGTCAGACTGCGCCTGCGCAGTCGACCTGTGTCTTTCCTGGGGCGGGAAAGTTGACAATGAAGAACCCGGAAATGCGCCATTTTAGTCCCTTTGTTCTTTTGTTCCCTCCCTCCCTCCGTCCAGACAAAAACATCTTCAAAAAGGGAAAAAAAAGATTAAAGGTTAACTGCTGATGGGGTAGAGAAGGGGAAGAAAAGAAACAGTTTTAAAATGCCTAGGGAAGAGCCTCTTATTCTTATGCAAGTGGTTCCTCCACCACGGAGACAAGTTTAATTGCTGTGAGTAAAAGCTGACCTTCCTGGCCTGGGGAGAAGGAGACTCTGGGTGCTTGGCAGAAAATGCCAGCCAGCCACCTATGGCTCTTTGGGCCACGTATCCCAGTCCCAGCCTTGGCAAACAGGGCAGGGTGAAGCAGATCCAATGCTCATCAGTACCTCCGAAAAAGGAAAGAAAAGGCCATTGAAAGGCTGGGTTGGTTCCCGACCCCGGGGAGCAACAGGGGGTGGGGGTGTGGTTTCACATAAGCTCAGAAGTCTGAGGATGAAAAACGACAGTGAGAGGTTTTGAGTCCCCACTTCACTCATCACTTCTGGAGACCCCACTTTGCACGCCAAAAATGTTGCAGGACTTTTCCTTAGTTTAGATAAAGGCAGGGTCCTTGTTAGCCATGAAAATTTAAGCTCACAAACAATTCGAATGATGAGTGAAGCAGGGTTTCATTGGATGAAAAGGAAAAAAAAAAAAAAAGGGTGGGGGGGAACAGGGACTCTGCAAGGCCAGAGTTGATGGTAGAGCACTTCCTGCCGGCAGCTTGATTCCACACAAGAAGAGGAGGGGCCAGACTCCTCCCTGCTGCAAATGGCCCAAACTTCCCAAGGTTCAACCCCAGAGTCCAGGCAGCTTGTAGTTTCTCCAGGGACCCCCTCCTAACTGGCTGTTTCAAAATTTCACAGGCTGTACAGGAAACATGACTGGAGAGGTCTCGGGAAACTTACAAGCACGGCGGAAGGCGGAAGGGAAGCAGGCATGGCTTACGTGACCAGAGATGGAGAAAGAAGGTGAAGAGAGAGGTGCCACACACTTTTAAACAACCAGATCTCATGAGAACTCATTATCACGAGGACAGCAAGGAAAAAATCCTCCCCCATGATCCAATCACCTCGCACCACACCCCTCCTCCAAATTTGGGGAATACAATTAGACATAAGATTTGGGCAGGGGTGCAAATCCAAACTATATCACTAGGTGAGTTAATATATACAAATGTAAAGCTCTTAGAATATTGCCTGGAACATGCAGAAGTCAACAAATGGCAGCTTTAAGATTGTATAGAGATTTTACATCAAGAGCTATGATTATCATATTATTTTCCTATTAAGTGAGTGGGTTGTCTTTGTGTTAATAAGAAGAGTGAACATAAAATCTTTACCCATAATGACTGCTTACCTTTAAAAAATACCCAATTCGCTTTGTGTCAGAACTAGGAACAGTGTTAAATACCCTTTGTGTTGTCAGAGTAAATAAAATCTTGGCTTCATCATTAGTGATCAGAAAATGGCTGATTAGAAATATCCATGCAGAATTTACTGACATTTCTTTAATTCTGAACATTCATTGTATATGTCTGTTATAAATGTTGTTGCTGATTAGCTTGTATATAGGAAATGAGTTAAACTGCATTTAAAGCATCCAGGGAAAAAATCATAATACAAGAGGGAAAACTAAAAGGCTTGATTTCTTTCTTTCTTGAAAGCTGATAGGCATTTCATAATCATAAGTATTTCTGGTCTACAGATAGATTTCAATAAGCTTCTCCTTGGACATTTTTGATAGGGGATCAAAATTTTTTCCTTCCTCTGTGAAAAGCATATGTATATGTTTGGACACCTTCAAAAAGTGATGAAATTGAACAACATCCTTCAATGTCATAGGTTTATTTCCCTATGATCAAAGTTCCAATTACCTAACACCTTCCTTGTAATGCTTAAAGAGTGTAGGAATGAAAGGTGGAGAATGTGGCAAGATATGCAATGGGAAATGATCTTTGATCCCAACAAGGGAGTAGACATTGCCGTATAGAGTAAAATAGAAATATATTGACAGATCTGGTTTGGTAGATTTATAGTGATTAAGCCAAAACATGACCCCTTAAGCTCATGATAACCTAATTGGATATTCAGTGGAAATGTATGCCTTTAGTGTTGTCTCTTTATTTCAGCAAACATCAAAATGTGAGTCAAAAATGAGAAAGAGGGAGGAAAAATGAGTTATTGATTTTCTCATGTTGTCTTAACCTGGAGCCTAACTGAAGGTCAGTATATGTATCCATCTCAAAGACTGACTTTTGGATAAGCTCATGGTTTCCTGAAATCACGTCAAAAAAGGCTAATTAATATTCTACAGATGCTATAGAAAAGACAAAGAAATTATTTCAGCTGACACAAACATTCTCTGAGGAAAATCAGACCCAGAAAACTAAACTGCAAAATAATTTGACTGCTTATCAATAGCCCAGATAAAAGAGGGAATATCTCGATTGGGTCAGTGGGTTGGATACAGGGCAGAGATGGAGACTTTGAGCATTTTGTTAATCATTAATCTACAGAAGAATCTAAAAAACTTGTATTTATATGTCAGGGACTAACATACTTCTGTCTTCAGTTCTTCCTGTCTGTATCAATAAATGTGTATGTTATCTTTGTCTTTTCTATACTGTATCGTGGTAAAACTCATGAGAAGAAAAACCTGACTTATTATGGGATACACAGAATAACTAGATGGAAAATAAAACAATACAATTCCCTGATTCACTGCAATGGTACTCTCTCTCTAATTCTTTCCTGCCTCTTGTCCACAGCTTCCTCTGCTTTTATGTTGTGTATTCCGGTACATAATTACTGTCCATGCAGCTTCTGCCTTCCAATATCTCACAAAAGAGACTTGGAGAACTGATTTGTAATAAAAAGGAATGAGAAAAACCTGGTTCATGCCTGGCTTGTGTGCCTAATACATAATCCAAGTTTCTGATAGAGCATTAAGAAGCATTCACAAAGAAGATGGAGTGTGATTAAAAATGTGTACAATATTTCTTTTGGGGATGACGGAAATCTTCTCATGTTAGATATTGATTATGGGTGCACAACACCGTAAAATTCTAAAATTATTAAAATGTACACTTAAATTAGGCAGATTTTATTATTTGTATATCTTAATACACTATTAAAAATAATGGGCAAGAAATTATCTTAGGACAAATTCGTAGAGTGCGAAAACTTCTATGAAAATAGAAAAGTAGATATATTTAGATGTCATGTCTACAGCAGAAATGCTCATTTTGGGGGGTTTGTGAACCACTCTCATGGGAAAAAAGGCCCTCATGCCCTACTCCATTCAATCCTAATTTACTATGGTAAGGAAAGCTACACCAAGATCCCTCCCTGAAGACAGGGGAAGTTTCAGCTATATGAAACAGCTGCTTGATTCTTTCACAGGAGACTTAACTTAAAACTTTCAGCAGTAAAGTGTCTCAGAAGTTCTCTCTTTTTTCTCTCTCTCTCTTTTCTACTCCTGAACTTGCCCTAGATTCAAATACCTCTTGCCTGAGCTTTTGGACTGGCCTCCTGTCCAGCTGAAAGTCATTGAATATTATAGTCTACTTATTACAGTACACAAAATGTTTCATAGTTTGCAAACAGCCACTATTCCAGCTATATTTTCAAAAATATTTTGCTCAAGACCAAAGGTCTGTCTTCCTTTGTATCCTTGAAGCTAGCAATTGCTCTGACCGAGAAGGGTACACAATAAATAAGACTTTTACTTCACCTTAGATAAAAAATAGTTTCTAACCTTTGAACAAGACTGTTTAAACAATACTCTAAAGGGAAACTACTGACAAATTGACATAGACATGAGAGAACCAAGTTAGTCTTACAAGTGGCCCCTCAATGGTACTGTGCCCTGTATCAAATGAGGCTAATTGAGTTCCACAATTCGTTGAGGATTATCTCACGACTTCATCTTTCTTTCCAGAATTCATGTATTTTCCAGCTTTAATGATAAGATAATTCCATTTGCTTTATATATTTAAGAAATTTGAAAGTGGCTCTTTTTCATTCATCACACTTCAGAGTCTTTTGTATAATTCTATGTAATTTAAGTCTGAAATAATTTACCCTTGTAAGTTGAGGTAGAAATATTTCCTGGCTTTGAATTCAAACCCCCGAATGTATCTTTTTTCCTGATACATTTGCAGCCTCATAGCTAAAGGTTTTAGGAAGCCCCAAATATTTCCCTGCTCTCATCTGTCTCCCACATTTAAGACCCAGCCAAAACTCTCCTCTCCTAATAAGTCTTTTCTGATTGCTTCACTTGTCTTTCATATAAAAATACAAATTCTACTGTTACCAATTATATCCCAAAGATTGGATTAGTCAGTTAATGCCAAACTAGAGTGATTTCTTCTTAAGGGATTTCTCCTTGAAGACAAATCATGTTGTATTTTCATAACTCCACAAAGATTACAACATGATGATGATATCCATAACTACATGTGAATAGATGATTGCTGATTTGAAACATACACGAATTGATGGATGTTAACTGCCTTAGTTGTTCATTTAGATGTATCTGAAATGATACATTCTGTATTTTATTGTTTGTATTCTAACAGAACTACAGTCAACCGTTCACATCCATAGGTTCTGCATTCATGGATTCAATCAACCTTGGATTGAAAGTATTTGAAAAAATAATTGCATCTACTAAATATTTACAGGCTTAATTTTCTTATCATTATTTTCTGAATACTATAGAATAACAACTATTTACATAGTGTTTATATTATATTAGGTATTACAACTAATCTGGAGATTATTTAAAGTATATGGATGGCTACACATAGGTTATATGCAAATATTATACCATTTTATATTAGAAACTCGAGCATCCATGGGTTTTCACATCCAAGGGAGTTCCTAGAACCAATGCTCCATGAGTAAGGATAACACTCCACTTCTAAGATGACATAGATGAAAACTTTATGGGATTTAGAAGCATTACAAATATCAAGGAATTACATTTTATTATTGTAAGACCAGGGATACGGATTACATAAAAAGATAGGACATATAATGTTGGAATTTTGAAATTAGATACCAAACATTATAAATATATTTAAAGTGTTGCTTTAAATATATATTTTTTTACTTTACTCAATGCACCTATGTTTAATTAACTTTATTTTAATTAGTCTTATCTAGTAATATTTTCTGAGCTGGTTGTTAGACTTAATTATCTTTAATTCTAAAATCCTTTGGACTTGACCAAGTGCAGTGGCTCATGCTTGTATTCTCAGCACTTTGGTAGACCAAGGCAGAAAGTTCACTTCAGCCCACAAGCTCCGGTCTAGTCTGGGAGACACAACAATACCTCATCTCCACAAAAAAAATAAAATAAAATAAGTAGCAGCATCTGATGGCACGTGCCTGTAGTCCTTAGCCACTTAGGTTGGGGCAGAAAGACTCTTGAACTCTGGGGTCTGAGTTTACATTGAATTATGATCATGCTACTACACTTCGTCCAGCCTGGGAAACAGAAAGAGACCCTGTCTCCAAAATAAACAAATATATAAATAAAATAAAATATCATATGATAAACTCAAAAAAAGCAACCATACTTGAATAGTTTATAAATCTATAAGTCTCCAACCCACACCCTCTCTACAGCCCTATGTAATGGAAATGAAGCATATACTTTTTAAATTATTTCCTACTCATATAGAGAATCTTTTCCCTAGACCACCACAAGACGTGAGAATGATTTATAATGCTATTATTTGATGAAAGATGTCAGTCACAGTACACACAACCATCCGAAATCTACTCTTCAGAAGCACCAAGATGGCTGACTAAAGCATCTAGTGTGTGCTGCTCTCACAGAGAGGAAACAGAGTAGGGTGTAAACACTAGCTCTTTAAGTGACTCTTCTAGGAGGCCACATTGGGATTCATAAAGGAAACCATGGTAACCCGGAATTCATAAAGGAAGCCATGGTAACCCATGGAGAACAGAGAGGAGCGAGGCAAGACAGTCACCCATTCAGGATTGGCCTAGGGCGGGGAAAGGGTGAGTAAGAGCCCCCAGAGACCCACAGTTTTGCCATGGACCTTTGCAATCCTGGGCACAGGGAATCCCTTCTGACCCCACAGTCACCATACTGACACAGAGAGCTATCTCTAGTCTAGATAAAACCACTGCTTAAGCCCATGAAGGGCCACATGGGCCTTGGATCCCTGAGAAGCCCTGGGCCAGCTGCCACAGCCCTGCCAACAAGGGAGGTCAAGCTCTTTTGTGCGTCTCTAGGATAGAAGCCACATCCACGGTGCTGAGGGGCAGATTGCCTGTAGTCCTTGCCTCCACTGCACGTTGCCAGGCAAGGTCCAATGGCCTGGCCACCCCCACCCCCACCTAAGTACTCCTGCTGATCCCAGCCCTCCATTTCTCTGGGACAGAGCTCCTATTGCCATTGCTGCAGTCCCCACCCCTGCTGTCCTCAGGCTGGGGAGGGAGGGAAGAGCACAAGAACTGTCCTTGTAGGCCTCAAGCACAAGAACTGCCATGGGCGTGCAGCACGATGCTGCTTCCACATGGAAAATCAGCCAGACTGTTTTCCAGGGACGTCCCAGCTTATGCTACTCTTCACAGCACAGGGCCTCATGGTGTGGTCATGCTGTGGTTACCAGCATAGCCACCTCACCCCCACGTGATCACTTCAGTCAGTGACAGCCCCGTGTTTTGCTGAGGTAGGGCTCCCAGAGACAACCCACAGTGTCTCTGCCATTGGGACTGCAGTAGTACCTGCCCTTGCTCCCCCAAGGCTATGGAGGAAACAAAGAGCCTGTTTGTTTTTGCATGCCTATAGCACCCAACAGCTGTCCAACAGATAGGAGGCCAAACTGTATTCCCAGCGAGACCCTGATGCCCCTGTTCTTTGCTAGGCAGGGCCTCCTGGCTTTGACCTGCAGCATAGTCACCCCACCTTTGGCTAATCACTCTGATCAGCTATGGCACTGTTTCTCTGGGGTGGAAATCGACAAGCCCTCTGCCACCTGCTGCCACTGCAGTAACCATTCTTGCTGCCCTGGGGCTTGGAAAGAAACAAAGAGCCTAATTACTTTGCTCACCCCTCTAACATCCTGAAGCTACCCTATGGAGAAGAGGCCAGACTGTCTTCCCCATGAGCCCCCACCACTCCGCTCTTCATCAGGCAAGGCACCTAGCTTCAGCAAACAGTGCAACTGCACCAACGCTAGCTGATCACTCCAATTGGCCATGGCTCTGTGTTTCTCTAGGACAAAATCCCACAGTCAAGTAACAGGTACTCTGCCATTGCTGCCAAGGTCCCTGCTTCTGCTGCCTAAAAGCTGGGGAGGAAAAAAAAAAAGCCTGAGTTCACCCCAGGACTATAGTGAACAGTTTGGGTGTACCAAGCCAGATCTGTGGCAAGAATTTGAGCAGAAATGCAACCCACACTCTCAGGACACTAAGAGGGATGAGTTTATGGGCTCATGGGCTGCCACAGGAGTACGGCATGCCTCCCTCAACAGGGCCATCAGGGAAAAGGTGTGGCTTATCTCCCAGCTACAGCCTCTGCCCAAGGGAGCTCCACAGATTGGAACAGTTAACCAAATAAATGTAGGTGCAGTGCCAGTGATTGGAGGCGGCTACCTTAAGGCCCAGGTGTGGACCTGGTGAACGGGTCACCTCTCTCCTCAGTACACCACAGAGCATAGCTACAAAGTAACTGAGGAATATCAAAGGAGCCATGCAGCTGAGAAACAGCCTGTCTACCAGCCATTACTCATAAGCACCATCTACCATATCACAGCATAAATTAGGACCTCAAAAATGCTTTGCTAACATACACCTCTGTGAGACTGAGAGAAAAATATTCAGCCACAAATAAAGGCCTTACACAGAGCCCTGGACCTTTTAAAACATCCAGAAATGAGCCCAACTGATTATACTCAACTTATACCACAATTAAAGGAACACCAGTCCTCCCAGAAGAGAATCAGCCCAAGAACTCTGGCAATTCAAAAAGCCAGATGTCTCTATACCTCCAAATGAGTCCAATAGCTCTGCAGCAATAGTTTTTAACCAGTCAAAAAAGACTAAAATGACTGACATTGATGGCAAGAAATCTCAGTGTGATTCATGAGAAAGTTGAAACCCAATCCAAGGAATCCAGTAAAACAACCCAAGAACTGAAATACAAAATAGCCATTTTAAGAAAGAACCAAATATAATGCCCAGAGCTGAAAAATGTACTACAAGAATTTTATAATACAATCTGAAGTATTAACAACAGAGTAGACCAAGCTGAGGAAAGAAACTCTGAGCTTGAAGATCAGTTCTTCAAATCAACTTAGACAAAAATAAAGATAAATGAATTTTAAAATACGAACAGAACCTCTGAGTAATTTGGAATTACACAAAGAGACCAAATCTACAATACATTGTCATTCCTGAGAGAGAATAAATACCTTGGAAAATGTATTTTAGGATATAGTCTGGGAAAAGTTTCCTAATCTTGCTAGAGAGAGGTTCACACACAAATCTAAGAAATACAGAAAACCCCAGCTAGATACTAGATACAAGATGACTATCCCCAAAAGAGTCATCAGATTCATTATGATCAACACAAAAGCAAAATTATTAAAGGCAACTAGAGAACAGTGTGAAATCATGTAGAGGGAACCCCATTCAGGCCAGCAGCAGGTTTCTCAGCAGAAAACATAGAAACCAGAGGAGATTGGGAGTGTATTTTCAGCATTGTTAAGAAAAAAAAAATATTCTAACCAAGAACTGCATTGCACTGAACTAAGCTTCATAAGTCAGAACAAAGTAAAATATTTTTCAGACAAGCAAACACAGAGGAAACTTATTTTAACAAGACCAGCCTTACAACAGTTTCTTAATGAGTGCTAATCATAGAACTGAAATAATGACACCTGCTACCACAAAACACACTTAAGCACATAGCCCACAGATGCTATAAAACAATCACACAATCAAGTCTACATAACAACCAGCTGATGACATGATGACACGATCAGAATCTCACATATCAATAGTAACCCTGAATGAAAATAGACTAAAGGCAATGTTTAAAAGGCACAGCATGGAAATCTGAATAGGAGGGTAAGACTCAACCATCTGCTGTCTTCAAGAGACCCATCTCACATGTAATGACACTGACAGGCACAAAGTAAAGAGATACAGTAAGACCTACCATGCAAATGAAAAACAAAAATAGAGAAAAAGTTGCTCTTCTTATATCAGATAAAACAGATTTTAAACCAATAAAAATTCAGAAGGACAAAGAAGGACATTACATAATAATACATGGTGCATCCCAACAGGAAGACTTTACTATCCTAAATATATATGCACCAAACACTGGAGCATGGAGATTATAAAAGAAGTATTCTAGATTCTAGAAAAAGATTTGCACAGTGACAAATTAATATTAGGAGATATCAACATCCCACTGAGAGTGTTAGACAGATCAGCGAGGCAGAAAACTAACAAAGAAACTGGATTTAACCTTAACACGTGATCAACTGCACCTAATAGACACCTACCAAAAACTCTACCTAACAACCTCAGAATATACATTCTTCTCATCTGCATATGGAATATATTCTAAGATCAACCACATGCTCAGCCATAAGATCAGACTCTATAAATTAAAACAAATTCAAATCATACCAAATACACTCTTGGACCACAGTGCAATACAAATAAAAATCAATATCATGAAAATATTCTAAAACTACACAGATGTACGGAAATTAAATAACTTCCTTCTGAATAACTCCTGTGTGAACATTGGAATCAAGGGAGAAATAAAAATTCTTTGAAAATAATGAAAATAGGGACAAAATGTACCAACATCTCTGGGATGCAGCTAAAGAAGTGTTTACAGCAAAGTTTACAGTGCTAAACACCTTCATCAAAAAGTTAGATATTTCTCATATTAACAATCTAACTATGCACCTAAAGGAACTCAAAAAAAAGAATGACTCAACCCCAAATATAGCAGAAGAAAAGCAGTAAATAAAATGAGAGAAGAACTTAACAAAATTGAGATGCAAAAATACATACAAAGATCAATGAAACCAAGAGTTGGTTCTTCAAAATAAAAACCTAGATTGGTAGATTGCTAGATAGATTAATAAAGAAAAAAATATAGAACATCCAAATAAGTAAAATAAGAAGTGACAAAGGTGAAATAAAAACTAATCCCATAGTAATACACAAGATCCTCAGAGAACACTACAAAGAACTCTATGCACAAAAATTATAAAATATAGACGAAATTGATATATTCCCACTGACAATCTCCCAAGATTGAATCAAGAAGAGCATGAAACCCTGAACAGACAAATATAAAGTTTTAAAATTGAAAAGGTAATTCTGAAAAATTACTAATCAAAAAGGCCCTGGAACACATGGATTCAAAGCTGAATTCTACCAGACATACAAAGAAGAACTGGTACCAGTCATACCAAAACTATTCCAATAATTTGAGAAGGAAGGGATTCTCTCTAATTCATTCCATGAAACCAGTGTCAGTCTAACATCAAAATCTGGCAGAGACAGAGTGAAAAGAGCAAACTTCAGGCCAAATATCCCTGATGAACACAGAGGCAAAAGTCCTCAACAAAATACTAGCAAACCGAATCAAGCAGGACATCAAAAAGTTAATGCAATACAATCGCATAGGCTTTATTCCTGGGATGCAAGCCTTGTTCAACATCTGCAAATCAATAAATGTGATTCAAGACATAAACAGAATTAAAACTAAAAACAATATGATTATCTCAATAGGCACAGAAAAAGCTTTTGTTGAATTCCAACATCTTTTAATAATAAAAAACCCTTAACAGGCTTGGCATTGAAGAAACATAACTGAAAGTTTTAAGAGCCATCTATGAAAAAGCCACAGCCAACATATCATACCACATAGGCACAAGTTGGAGGCATTCTCCTTGAAAACTGGAGCAAGACAAGGATGCCCCCTCTAATCACTCTTATTCAATATAGTAATGGAAGTCCTAGCCAGAGAAAGCAGGCAAAAGAAAGGAAGAAAGGAAGAAAGAAAGGAAAGAAAGGAAGAAAGGAAGAGAAAGTGAGAAAGTCATATTATTTCTCTTCACTGAGGATATGATTCTATACCTAAAGATCCTACTGAAAGACCCCTAGACCTGATAAATGACCTCGATAATATTTCAGGATATAAAATCAATATGCAAAAATCAGTAGCATTCTATACACCAATAATGTTTTAACCGAGAACAAAATAAGCAATACCATCCCATCTACAAAAGCCACACAAAAAATAAGGTAATATATCTGTGAATACATATAACCAGGAATGTGAACTATCTCTACAAATAGAACTAATAGCACTGCTGAAATAAATCATAGATGACATAAGCAAAAATAATTTCCATGTTCATGGATTGAAAAAATTGTCATTAAAATGACCATACTACCAAAAGCATCCTACAGATTCAGTGCTGCCCCTATCAAATTACCAATGTCATTTTTCACAGAATTAGAAAAAATGTATTTTAAAAGTCATGGGAAACAAAAACAGACTCTAAATAGCCAAAGCGTTTCTAAGCAAAAAGAACACCAGTGGCATCTCATTACCCAACTTCAAACTATACTGCAAGGCTACAGTAACCAAAATAGTACTGGTACAAAAACAGACAATGCACCAAGAAAACAGAATAGAAAACTCAGAAATAAAGCCACATCTATAACCAACAGATATTTGACAAAGTTGACAAACATAAGCAATGGTAAAGAAATTTCTGTTCAATAAATGGTGCTGGGAAAATTGGCTAACCATACGCAGAAGAATAAAACTGGAACCCTACCTATCACCATATACAAAAATTAACTCAACGTAGACTAAGAACTTAAATTTAAGACCTCAAACAATAAAAATCCTAGAAAAGAAAACCTTGCAAATACCCTTTTGGACACTGACCTTTGCAAAGAAATTATTATGACTATGTCCTCAAAAGCAATTGCAATGACAACAAAAATTGACAAGTGGGACTTATTTAAACTAAAACGTTTCTGCACAGCAAAAGAAACTGTCAACAGAGTGAAACAAACAAACAAACAAAAAAACGACCTACAGAGTGGTAGGAAATATTCACAAAGTATGTATCCAACAAAGGACTACTACTCCAAATCTATAAAGAACTTAACTAAATAAATAATAACAAAACCAAACCCATAAAATAGTTGGCAAAGAAAATGAGCAGACACTTCTCCAAATAAGACATACAAGCAGCCAACAAATATATGGAAAAAAAAAATGCCTAACATCATTAATCATCAGAGAAATGCAAATCAAAACCACAGTGTGATACCACCTCACAGCAGTAAGAATAACTGTTATATAAAAGTCAAAATAGACATGTTGATGAGGCTGTTAGAGCAAAGAGGATGCTTATACACTGTTGCGGGAATTTAAATTAGTTCAGTCATTGTGGAAAACAGTTTGGAGATTTCTCAAATAACTAAAAGTTGAACTAGGGTTTTACCCAGCATTCCAACTAGTGGGTATATGCCCAAACGAAGATAAATCAATCTGCCAAAATGACACATGCACTCATATGTTCATCACAGCTATTCACAATAGCAAAATAAGGAATCAACCCAGGTGCCTATCAACAGCTGATTGGATAAAAAAAGAAAAAAGATGGTACATATACAACATGCAACACTACAAGTCATAAAAAGAATGAAATCTTGTATCTTACAGCAGCATAGATTTAGCTAGAAACTATTATTCAAAGTATAATAACACAATAACTGAAAACCAAATAACTCATCTTCTCACTTTTAATTAGGAGCTCACCATTGAACACACATGGACATAAACATGGGAACAACAGACACTGTAGATGACCAGCAGGTGAAGATAGGAAGGGAGACGTAGGTTGAAAACCGACCTGTTGGGTACTATGTCACCATCCTGGGTGAAAAGTTCCCATGTAACAAATCTGCTTATGTACCCCTGTATCTAAAACACGAGTTTAATTTTTTAAAAATCCACTCTTCACTGATTGTGATTAAATCTCTGGGCACAAGAAGTCAATATAATTTTTGAAATAGAAGGGTAAGTAACAAATCAAGTGTAACTGAAAAATAAATTTCAGCCACTGTTATGCTTTTTATTTATTCATTCACTCATTCCTTCATTCACTTATTTACCTTTTAAATGCATTACATAGATACTTAACATGCTTTTTTTCTTGAAAAATAATTAGACTTGCACAACTTGACAGAATTGAAGTGGGAAATATATTCAACAATAATCATTGCAGACTTCCATATCCCACTTTCAGAAATGAATAGAACTACACAGGAGATCAAAAATGAAATATAAGGCTTGAAGAAAACTATAAACCATATAGACTTAGCAGAAACCTGTAGTTCTACCCAACAATACAACACAAATTCTTAAGTACATGGAATATTCTGTAAGTATTTTGGGTGTAAAATAGTCTTCCATAAATTAAAAAAAAATAAATCATAAAAAATATATTCCCTAATGTTTAATTTTTAAGAATATACATTAAAAAGTATATTCATATGCAATTAAATTTGAAATCAGTTATTGAAAGAAATTTAATATACTCATAAATATGTGTAAGTTAACCAAGGTACTCCTAAATATCTAATAGTTAAATCATAAGGTATATTGGAAAATATTTTGAGATGTATAAAAATAAAAGCAAATTTGAATAGCGTTTATTTCTTTCTCTTGCCTAATTACCCTGGCCAGACTTTCCAATACTATGTTGAATAGGAGTGGTGAGAGAGGGCATCCTTGTCTTGTACCAGTTTTCAAAGGGAATGCTTCTAGCTTTTGCCCATTCAATATGATATTGGCTGTGGGTCTATCATGAATAGCTCTTATTATTTTGAAATACATTCCATCAATACCTAGTTTATTGAGAGTTTCAGGCAAGAGAAAGAAATAAAGGGTATTCAAATAGGAAGAGAAAAAGTCAAATTGTCTCTATTTGCAGATGACATGATTTCATATTTAGAAAACCCCATCCTCTGAGTCTTAAAAGTCCTTAAGCCAATAAGCCACTTCAGCAAAATCTCAGGATACAAAATCAATGTGCAAAACACACAAGCATTCCTATACACCAACATTAAACCAATAGACAGCCAAATCATGAATGAACTCCCATTCACAATCACTACAAAGTGAAACAAATACCTAGGAATACAGCTAACAAGGGACGTGAAGGACCTCTTCAAGGAAAACTACAAACCACATATCAAGGAAGTAAGAGAGGACATGAACAAATGAAAAAACATTCCATCCTCATGGATAGGAACCATCAATATTGTGAAAATGGACATATTGCACAAAGATATTTGTAGATTCATTGCTATTCCCATCCAACTACCATTGACCTTCTTCATAGAATTAGAAAAAGCTACTTTAAGTTTCATGTGGAATCAAAGAAGACCCTATATAACCAAGACAATCCTAAGCAAAAAGAACAAAGCTGGAGGCATCATGCTACCTGACTTCAAACTACACTACAAGGCTACAGTAACCAAAACAGCAGGGTACTGGTACCAAAACAGACAAATAGACCCATGGAACAGAACAGATGCCTCAGAAATAACACCACACATTTATAACCATCTGATCTTCGATAAGCCTGACAAAAACAAGCAATGGGGAAAGGATCTCCTATTCAATAAGTGGTGCTGGGGAAACTGGCTAGTCATATGCAGAAAACTGAAACTGGACCCCTTCCTTACATCTGATACAAAAAATTAACTCAAGATGGATTAACAACTTAAACATAAAACCCAACACATAAAAATACCGGAAGGAAACCTAGGCAATACTGTTAAGGACATAGGCATGGGAAAAGACCTCATGACTAAAACACCAAAAGCAATTGCAACAAAAGCCAAAATTGACAAATGGGATCTAATTAAAATAAAGAGCTTCTGCACAGCAAAAGACACTATGATCAGAGTGAACAGGCAACTTACATAATGGAAGAACATTTTTGCAATCTACCCATCTGACAAAGGTCTAATATCCAAAATCTACAAGGAACTTAAACAAATTTACAAGAAAAGAAAACAAACAACCCCATCAAAAAGTGGGCAAAGGATATGAACAGACACTTTTCAAAGGAAGACATTTACATGGCCAACAAACATATGACAAAAGCTCAACATCACTGGCCATCAGAGAAATGCAAATCAAACCCACAATGAGATACCATCTCATGGCAGTCAGAATAGGAATTATTAAAAAGTCAAGAAATAATAGATGTTGGTGAGGCTGTGGAGAAACAGGAACACTTTTATGTTGTTTGTGGGAATGTAAATTAGTTCAACCATTGTGGAAGACAGCATGGTGATTCCTCAAGTATCTAAAACCAGAAATACTATTTGACCCAGCAATCCCATTACTTGGTATATACCCAAAAGAATATAAATTATTCTACTACAAAGACATATGCACACGTATGTTTATTGCCGTACTATTTACAATAGCAAAGTCAAGGAACCAAATCAAACGCCCATCAATGATAGACTGGATAAAGAAAATGTGATACATATACACCATGGAATACCACACAGTCATGTAAATGAATGAGATCATGTTCTTTGCAGGGACATGGATGAATCTAGAAACCATCATCCTCAACAAACTAACACAGGAATAGGAAACCAAACGCCACATGTTCTTACTCATAAGTGGGAGTTGAACAATGAGAACACATGGACACAAGGAGGGGAACAACACATACCAGGACCTGTTGGGAGTTGGGGGGGCAAGTGGAGGGAACTTAGAGTATGGGTCAATAGGTGCAGCAAACCACCATGACACATGTATACCTATGTAACAAACATGCACATCCTGCACATGCATTCCAGAACTTAAAGTAAAATAAATAAATAAATGAATAAATAAATAAATAAAATTATAGAATCCAGCTAAAGTCATGCATACACAGAAATTTATAGGTGTAAATGCCTACATTAAAAAATAAGAAGGGGCTGGGCATGGTGGCTCACGCCTGTAATGCCAACACTTTGGGAAGCCAAGGAGGGTGGATCACTTGAGGTCAGGAGTTCGAGATCAGCCTGGCCAACATGGTGAAACTCCGTCTCAACTAAAAATACAAAAATTAGCCGGCCATGGTGGCAGGCGTTATCCCAGCTACTTCAGGGGGCCGAGGCAGGAGAATCGCTTGAACCCGGAAGATGGAGGTTGTAGTGAGCCGAGATTGCGCCATCGCACTCCAGCCTGGGGGACAAGAGGAAGACTTCATCTCAAATAAAAAGAAAAAAAAAAAAGGAGGATCTAAACTCAATAATGTAATCTTCCATCTCCATCTTAGGAAACTAGAAATAGAAAAGCTAACTAAATCCAAAGTAAACAGAAGGAAGAAAATAATACAGATTATGGTGGAAATTAATAAAATAGAGAAAGGAAAACAATAAAGAAAATCAATGAAGTCAAAAACTGGTTTTGTAACAAGATTTAAAAAATTGACAAACCTTTACCTAGAGTGTTCCTCAGAAAAACACAGAGTAAGGGGACTCAAACTACCAGAATAGGACAGAAAGGTGGGACATTACTATTGACTTATGGAAAGAACAGAACTATAATAGAATATTATAAAAAGTAGTATTTAAAGAAATTATCAAACTCAATTCAAAAAGAAATAGACAATCTTCATAGAACTGTAACAAGTAAAGAGATGCAATTAGTAATCCAAAAAAAAATGTTTTTAATAAAAAGAACAGCCCCACATGGCTTCACTGATGAATTATAGCAAACATTTAAAGAATTGCCATCAATCCTGCACAAATTCTTCCAAACATTAAGAGAAGGGAACACTTTCTAACCCATTTAGTGAAGCCAATACCCTCATATCAAAAGCAGAAAAAAAAAAATCAAAAGGAAATGAGACAAAAACATCTTTGATAAGTATAGATGCAAAAAACTGAACAAAATATTAGCAAACCAAACGTAGCAACATAGAAAAATGATTTTATACAATGGCAAAGTGGAATTTATTCCAGGAATGACGGGTTGGGTTAATATCCAAAAACTGATCGATATTAATATCATAAATAATATGTTAAAAGAATAAAAACAAATAGTTTACTTTTAATGGAGAAAAGACAGCCTTTCCAGCAAGTGGTCCTGAAACAATTGGACATCAACATGCAAATAAATGAATTTAGATAGAGCTTATATATTTTACAAAAAGTGATATTCAGTTGTTCATAGGCCTAAATGGAAAATGTAAAACACTGAAGGAAAACATAAGAGAAAAATCAATGACTTGGGTTTGGCAATGACTTTTGGGTCTGGCAATTACTTTTTAGATATGGCACTAAACACACTAAAAATGAAAGAGAAAAGATAATAAGTTAGACTTCATTAAAACAAAAAACTTCCCCTCTAGAAAAGACACTAATAGAATGAAAAGAAATGCCACAGATTGGGAGAAAATATTTACAAAACACATATCTCATAACGTTTGTGTTGCACACTTACTATTACATGGCTAAAATTCAAAATACAGGCAACACCAAATGCTGGAGAAGATGTGAAGCAAACAGAAACTTTCAGCTGGGCGCGGTGGTGCAAGCCTGTAATCCCAGCACTTTGGGAGGCCAAGACGGGCGGATCACGAGGTCAGGAGATCGAGACAATCCTGGCGAACAAGGTGAAACCCCGTCTCTACTAAAAAATACAAAAAACTAGCCAGGCGAGGTGCAGGCGCCTGTAGTCTCAGCCACTCGGGAGGCTGAGGCAGGAGAATGGCCTAAACCCGGGAGGCGGAGCTTGCAGTGAGCTGAGATCCGGCCACTACACTCCAGCCTGGGCGACAGAGCGAGACTCCGTCTCAAAAAAAAAAAAAGAAACTTTCATTCATTTCTGGGGCAACACAAATAATATAACCACTTCGGAAGACAGTTTGACAGTTTCTTGTAAAGCTAAGTTTCTTGTAAAGCTAAATATAGGCTTATCACAGGACCTAGCAATAATATTTCTTGGTATATAACCAAATGAGTTGAAAAAATATGCCAACAAATTTCCACATACTGTGTTCATGTCAGCTTTATTATTGCTAAAACTTGGAGCAACCAAGATGTCCTCCAATAGGGGATCAGATAAACTGTGGTTCATCAATAAAATAAGCTATTATTCATTAATTAAAAGAAATGTGCTACCAAGTCATGAAAATACATGAAGGAAAGGTAAAAGCATATTGCTAACTGAGAGAAGTCAGTCTAAAAAAGGTACATACTGTATGATTCCAACAATATGTCATTTTAGAAAATGCAAAACTATAGAAACAGTAAAAAAAAATCATGATTGAGAACAGAAGGAGAGGAGTGTATGGATGAATAAACAGGTGGAGCACATGAAATGTTGATGGTAGTGAAAGTATTCTGTATGATACTATAATGATAAACACATGACATTATGCATTTGTCATAACCCATGGAAATGTACAACACAAAATGAGCCCTAATGTAAACTATGAACTTTATTTAATAATTGTATATCAGTAGTGGTTTATCAATTGTAACAAATGTATCAACTTAATGCACGATGTTAATAATAGGTGAAACTATGTATGGAGGGAAGAGGAATATATGGGAATGCATTGTACTTTCTTACAAATGTCCTGTAATCTAAAAATACTCTTAAAATAGTATATTAAAAATGTATTATTATCACAATAGACTCAGAAGAAACTGACAAAATTCAATAGGCTTTTATGTGTAAAACACTCAACAAGTTAGAACAAAATGTTCTTCAGCTTGATAAAGGGCACTTATGAAAAATGAACAGACAACATTTTATTTAATGTGAAAGACTGATGGCTTTCCCTTAAGATCAGAAAGAAGGAAAGGATGTCTGCTTTCACCATTTCTAGTCAGTATTTTACTGGTGGTATTATCCAGAGAAATTCAGCAAGGAAAATAAATAAAAGGCATCCTGACTGTAAAGGCAGATGTAAAACTATCTCTTTCATTTGAATGACACAATTTTGTATCTAGAAAGTCATAAGTAATCTGTAAAAAAAAAAAATCAGAGGTGGTAAGTGAGTTCAGACAGATTTCAGGAAAAAAGATAAATGTATAAAAATGAATTGTTTCTATACACTAACAATGAATGTCCCAAAAATAAAACTTTAAAAATTCCATATACAGTAGCATAAAAAATAAAATATTTGGGAACAAATTTAACAATACAAATGCAAAACATATATTTTGAGAACTATAAAATATGTTGAAAGAAATGAAAGCATACACAAATTAATAAGACATCCCATATGTGTATATAACAGAAGTTGGTATTGTTAAAATGGCAATATTACCCAAAACAATCTACAAATTCAATGTCATTCCAGAGAGACTTCCAACATAATATATCTTGCAAAAATTGACAACTTGATCCTAAAATTCATATGGAAATGCAAGTAACACAGAACAGTCAAGATCATTTAAACTTGAAAAATAATAATAAAGTTGAAGGACTGGCACTTGTCAATTTCAAAATGAAACTGGACTCGTATGTCACACCATATACAAAAATCGACACAAAATGGGTCATAGATCTAACTATAGCAGCAAAAACTATTAGTAAAAAAAAAGTAAGTGTAAATCTTCATAACCTTGGATTCGGGAACAGTTTCTGAGATAGGATGACAAAAGCACAAGTGATAGAAGAAATAATAGATAACTTGGACTTGATCCAAATGCAAATTTCTGTGTGCCAAAGGATACCATCAAGAATGTGAAAAGACAATGTATAGAATGAAAAATAAAATTGGAAATCATATATTTGATAAAGGTTAGTATCCAGAATATATAGAACTCTTATAGCATACAACAACAACACCACCAACAAAACACAAATAACTCAGTTTTTAAAATAGGCAGTGGACTTGGATAGACATTTAAGATACACAAATGAGCAATTTGTGTATTGCTCAAAAATATGTTCATCACTAGCCATCACGGAAATGCAAATCAAAACCACAATGAGAGACCACTTTACATCCACTAGTTGGCTATCACACACACAAAAAAATAGACAGATATTAACATGAATTAGTGAGAACGTGTAGAAAGTCGAGCCCTCATACATTTATACATTTCTGGTGGGGATGCAAAATGCTTCAGCCACTGTGGAAAGTTAAATATAGAATTACCATAGGACCCAGCAATTCCCAAAAGTTTTGAAAACATATCTCCAAACAAAAACTTGTACATGAATGGTCATACCACCATTATTCATAATAGCCAGAGGTGTGAGCAACCCAAATGCCCATCAACTGATGTACAGGTTTTAAAAATCCAAACAACAGAATATTAGCAGAAAGAAGGAAAGATATACTGACATGTGCCACAACATGGATGAACCTTGAAAATATTATACTTAGTGAAAGATATCGGTCATACAAGATCCCATGTTGTATGATTGTATTTACATAAAATGTCCAGGATAGGTACATATCCCATATAGACAGAAAGTAGATAGTGGATAATTGACACCTATAATAAAATTTTTAACCACTACAAAAAATAGCCCTCTTAAATCTTCAAGCTGGTTGTACAAGACTGACACAAAGCACAAATGTGTACTACAAAATCCTTGTGGGTAGGGATTATTTCTAAATTTCTTTTGACTCTGATAAGTTTATTTGAGGACATGTTTATTCATTTTTAATGACTCACAATTATATAAAATCAAATGAAAACAAAGATGTTCTGAAACTAATGTGTTGTATCAATTAAAATAGCATCTGGCTATTTAACCTCAAGCATTGTTTATAGTTAAACAACATTATGCATTCCACAAGGGCAAGAAGAATTACTAGAAAAGTAAAGAGAAGTATAGTTTATTTAAAAAACAATAGCTTTATTTTCTAAGCAAGTAGATATCCTACGAAATTTATTATTAAGAGATCACCAAATATTATGTAATGGCATCTTTGTACAGACAATCTTGTTTTTAAGTTAAGTTATACTTTATGTGATATCATGTAAATAACTGTAAGAAATGCTTCTATTTTAAGAAACCTGTTAATTAGCCTTAAGGTCAAAAAGGAATTTCCCCATCCTATTGATAAATGTGTTATATTTGGTTAACTGCATTCTAATTTTTTCAATATGAACCCCCAGTTATGACTGTGCTTGGTCCATTCTCTCCCTTAATAAGGCATATCATGGACCTCTGCTGGGTGAGGTTATTGAAAGATTTGATGGGTGAATAGCATGAATTGGTATACTAAATCTAAATAATTATAATAACTAAAATAATTGTTATGTTACATTTAAAAAATAAATAAGACTGACAAAAGTATTCCTATTTCATTAGGTTAAAAGAGCACAAGCATCTCATTGAGAAAACACTGAGATGTTCTACAGCACATTATTGAAACAAATGTTAAAGGGGAAATAATCAAAGTTTAGTTCTCATTTAGACTCTATTGCATTGCTACCTACTTGCTGTCATTCCTTCCTTCCTTTCTTTGCTCCATATTTCCATCCATTCTTCCTTCATTTTCTCCTTTCATAAACATGTATCAAGCGTATGTCTACTCTGAAGCAAGGAAATACTTTCATTTTACTTTCTCTACATCAGCCTGCATACATTGCCCTAAATAGAAAGGCAGGGTAGACTAGGAAAGAGCAACAGCTTGTGCAAGGCCCAATATCACTGCCTAATTCCCATTTGAGATACACATCTGTCCCAGTGTTTATTTTCATAAATCTATCAACAACTAAAGCCTTATTTAAGAATCAGGCTTTTCATAGACGTAACATAATTTGTTGGCAACCAAAGCAGTAATGTATGATTTGGAGTTGTTTTTCTTCAATCAGTGATATTTCACATTATCTTAATAGTAAACACATCAAGTAAAAGTAAGGTTCCTTGGTATTATTTTAATTAGCCATTAAATATTTCCTTGGCCAATTTAAGTCACTTTTAACTTCACATTTCAGCTTTTAAATCTAGAGGTAAAATTTGAGTGAAGGGCATAAAGATCTCTTACCCGCAAGTCATCAGCAAATAATGAATATATCCTAATGTTCTCCTTTCTGTTTCCTTAGATGCTATCACATCTCTTCTGCTTTATTGGGAAAAAACAGTTCAAACCAAGAGTCATTGTTTCTTCTAGGACTCAGAGAGATTCAAACCAGCCAGCGTATCTAAAAAGTGATATTTTCCTAATCTCCGGTCTCTTGCAAATGCCTTTTGGAATCAGGCAGATAACTAATAGCTGATATGGGTTACACATCTATAAAATTTATATGTAAGAGTATTTTCCTTCTACAAGTATGCTATCATCCTCTCTTAACAATCATACTAATTCTATCTTTCCATTTCTAACTTCTTACCATTGAGTGTTTTTGTTTTGTTTTGTTTTGTTTGTTTGTTTGTTTTACTGTAGTAAAGGTGAATGTGCTAGATTTGGAAAAAGACTTTAGTGAGTCAAACTTAGGCACCAAAGAAATGCCTGCCTTCTCCACTATAGAGCCTGACCTCCCTGCCATCAGAGAAGTTCTTTTTAGTTAAGGTGGTATCTTAAGGAAGTCCCAATTTAAGTAAAAATATATTGCATACAAAGAATAAAACTATGAACAGTTAAATATCTATACAGTTTATCTAGGAATAGCAATGAAAAACAGAAAAGCTTGGAATGAGGAGAACAGATACATTTTGATGAGAGAAAAGAAACAAAGTTTTTACTGAGCAAGGAAAGTAGATTCATATTGAAATCTGTGAGAGTCTCTGGGTAATATGAGGACACAGTTGCCTATATAAGACAAGTAAAAGTAAACAGTGATATTTATGTAAATAGGAGCGAGAAGGGAACCAAAGATAGCCCTCAAAACTTAGCTTGGATTCAGCTTTGGCCTACACAATAGAAACAACAACATAAAAGTGAAAAAAAAAAAAAATGGAAACGGTGTGTGTGTTTATGTGTTTGTGTCTGCACATATGCCTGGGTGTGTGAATATGTGTATGAATGTATGATTTTCCATGTATTTAAAAATGTTCTACGCTGAAAATAATGCAGCATATAAGTACTAATAATTGGCACCAAGATTTTAAAATAAGACAGTCTTTGGAACCAAGCTAAAAACTAAGGAGGCTTATAAGTGAACAATATAATTTCATCTATTACAGGCTTGAAGAAAATGCTAGGACAATCTACAGAAAAAAAAAAAAAAAATTAAAGTGTGCCTTAACACCTGTATGACTGTTTCAGGCTCTGTCAAATGTCAACGACTCCAATTTTGGACTGGGACTTTCAGTAGTCTAAAAGACTTGGGTCTATCTTGACCTTCAGTGGCAAAAAAAAAAAAAAAAAAAGTGTTCAACTATATTTCTTGTAACAAAAATATTTTTTATCATTATATCATTTTTTGAACTGTTAACTCTGGTCCATAACTTTTCCTCTGGTCAATGAGATCAATGAGAATTATAGTCATTGGGTAGAAAGAATTAATTGAATAGCATTTCTAGAAGTAAATCAGAATCAGCCAGGTGGACTAACGAATAAGTAAACTGCTTTTCCAACTGGAAAAGGCAGAACAAAAATTGAGAAGAGGAAATTGAAATCAGATTATCAAGGAGGTTATTGTAATAGAGCGCTGAGTTCATCTTACCTAAGTTTAACTCCCTAAGCTCAAGTAATTTGCATTCTGTTCAAGAAAGTAGGAGATGAAATTACCAAGGTTTAACTAACAGAAACATATATAAAATCAGTACCTAGGCAAACAGAACTACTTAATAGTATAAGATATTGCTATGGATTGAATTGTGTCTCCCCAAAAAGAATTCATATGTTGAAACCCTAACCCTCATTGTGATGGCCTTTGGGAGGTAATTAGGTTTTGATGAGGTCATGAGCATGGAGCCCTTATTATGGGATTATGGTGTCTTCCTCTTGTATGAAGAGATGCCAGAAAGCTTGAGGTCTCTCTCTCTCTGCCATGTGAGAGCACAGTGAGAAGGCAGCCATTTATATGTCAGAAAGAGAGCCCTCACCAGAAACCAACTATGCTGGTACCTTGACCTTGGACTTCTATCCTTCAAAACTGTGAGAAAATAAATTTCTGTTGTCAAAACCAAAATGATCTAGGTGTTTTAGTTTACTAAAAGACTGAGTGACTTGTATTATAGTGTAAAGCTGCTGTCAAGAAGTGAAATGTTGAGTTATGCTGCAGTAACAACAGTGTAGATTCCACTACCAGTACAATCACAACAACAACGTGATAATGTCCCTTTACTCTGGTGAGCCACTTCTTGAATGTTATACTAAGTTCAGGCTCACGCATTTTAAGGGGAAATGTGTGAGAAAGCAATACCCGAAAAAGGACAGCCAATGTTATAAGAGGGGCTTAAACTAAAGCATAATGTAGTGGAGACTGGGAATTGGGTATACTATGTTGCATAATGCCAGGGTGGCACCATTTGCATTGTAGCCTGAGCAACTTTACACAGCAGCCCTGCTAGAAATCCAGAGAGGTGACTTCTAGTTCTGATTTTTCCCCTAAATATAATAATTGTGTAGCTTTAGGCAACAAAAGGTGGGAGACTACACAATCTCCAAGGTCCTTTCTAGTCTACATACTACATTTCTATAAATGTTCTGCTGCATGAAGTAGTGAGATTCTGAATTCAAGCTGGATTAACTACCTGTCAGGAATATTGTGGAGAACTTCCCCACAGTGGGTTATAAATTGGACTATGTAACCTCTAAAGTCTCTTCTCATTCTAAGAATCTGTAATTTTTGAATCCAGAGCCTAAGACCACCATCTAAGAACATCACCCTGACATTTCTAGCATTGTGTTTCAGGATCTGTGCAGTACAACTAGGTTGGAGAATTTACCCAAAGTTTAATGTCCTAGTGGGTTATAACAATGATTAACAAGACACTAAAAAACAAATAAAACTTTACTTTTGTCTATCACACATTCCAACAGTGAAAAGTATATATATCTGTGCATATATATATACATATATATATACACACACACACACATATATATATACATGCACATATTCTAGCTCTGAATAAGGTGCAGAGAAAATACATTGCTGGTACTAGAGTTAAATCAAAATGTTACCGAAGGGCAATGTGGTTTTATATATCAAAACCTTAAAATTGCCTATAACTGTAACCTAGTAATTTTTCTTCTAAAAATGTATCCTCAGGAACTAAGCATTTGTGGATAAAAATGTGTATAACATGGAACTTCACTGTAGTACTATTTATAATGCTGATAAATTAAAAACAACCTAAATCGGCCCGGTGCAGTGGCTCACGCCTGTAATCTCAGCACTTTGGCACGCGGAGGCAGGCGGATCACAAGGTCACAAGATAAAGATCATCCCTGCCAACATGGTGAAACCCCATCTCTACTAAAAATACAAAAATTAGCTGGACATGGTGGTGTGCGCCTGTAGTTCCAGCTACTCCAGAGGCTGAAGGAGGAGAATTGCTTGAACCCCGGAAGTGGAAGTTGCAGTGAGCCCAGATCACACCACTGCACTCCAGCCTGGCGACAGAGTGAGACTCCATCTAAAAACATAAAAAATAAAAAAATGCCTAAATCTCCAACAATAAAAGAGTGCATAAAGTATGGTGAAGAAATATTATGCAGCTGTGAAAAACATGTTTGCCTGTGCCATGGAAAAATCTTTATGATATATTCTTAAATGAAAATACCAGGATAGAAATCTACCTAGACTATGATTCCATTTTTTGTTAAACTGTAATATATGTTCATGTGCACACACAACATACGCATAGAAAAAAATATGTAAAGAAGTAAACCAAGGCTTTTACAGTTATCACATGATGAATAGTGAGATTATCTTTTTTTTTTTTAATTTTAATTTTAATTTTATTTATTTGTATCTTAAGTTCCGGGATACAGGTGCTGAACGTGCAGGTTTGCTACATAGGTTTACATGTGCCATGGTGGTTTGCTACACCTATCAACCCATCAGCTAGGTTTTAAGCCCCGCATGCATTAGGTATTTTTCCTAATGCTCTCCCTCCCCTTTCCCCCAAGCCCCCAACAGGCCCAGTGTGTGATGTCCCCCTCCCTGTGTCCATGTATTCTCATTGTCCACCTCCCACTTCTGAGTGAGAACATGCAGTGTTTGGTTTTCTGTTCCTGTGTTAGTTTGCTGAGGATGATGGTTTCCAGCTTCATCCATGTCCCTACAAAGGACATGAACTCATTATGTTTTTAAAATATTCCTGCTTACAATTTTAAAAATTATTTTTAGAATGTATCAACTTGCAGTTAGCAACTCATAAAAACATACATGGAAAATCATGATTTGAGGGTATGTTGTCACAGATTAACAATTGAAATGTAGAAGAAATTGCTACTTGAAAGTTGCTGCTTTTAGTATTTGTGATGTCAGGATATCGTACCTCATCATGGTCTTCCAATTTAACAAATAATTTTCTTTTCCAAAGAAAGAAGATGTGTGAGGACCATGAAGGGACAATTATTTTGCCTCAGTTTTTCAAGTCATCTGATCTTGTATCTTGCCCTCAGGTAAGTGATTAGACGTAGTTGTAGACACTGATACTTCTCTTCTTGAATAATTTTAGCAACAAAAACTATACATTAATCCTTTGAGGAAAAACAATGAGGAAAATTGTCGTAACCATTTTTAAGCCCAATTTTCTTAATCCCTGTATTTCAGGTATACAGAGTTCAACCTTAATCAGCTCTCTGTTGGAAAAATGATATTTGTTATTTTCCTTACCCTTTTGTTATATTTCAAACTCTCTTTCTGACAATATAAACTCTTCCCTCGGGAGTTAAGAAATTATATTTCTAGCAACCCAAATCCTATGATTCTGAGTCTATGGCTAATTTATAATTTGGCTTAGTAGTGAATAATTTAAAATAGCAACATTTAATGTCAATATTCAGTATATTGAATCCTATATGAATTGACTAATACATTTTGAATTGACTGGCTCATTGATTAGCATCTACTTTGTAAGCCCAGGCACTGTTATGTTTATGTAGGTTATTGTATTTAAGTTAAATAAGATGAGAGTTTCTGTTTCCCATTTAGCAAATTTCTGAAAGAACCAATAGCATTCCAGACATATGCCAATTTGATATTCTCTTTCTGTGGTTAACAGCTATCTAAAATACATACACACTTTTGGCAGTACAATCCTTGGTATTTACAGAAATGAAACAAGATAATTATGTAGACTAAATGTTAGCAGATTCTTATTTCCCCAGTGCCTACTAAGGATGTTTTACTCGATCTCTGCTTCTAGTAACCAAATTTCTCAGAATAACACTACAACACTTGGAAATGAAGGTACAGATCCCAAGCTGTTATAGATCCCCAACTTGTGAAGGAATTCCGACTAAGTTACACATTTGTTTCATTCTTGATCCAAAACTAATGGACACTTAATTGGACCTCAAAATCCAAATCTATTTAAATTGAAATATTGACCCTTACTGGTAAATGTATTCTGAGTAGACATCTGAATATGATAATTTGGAACAAATAAAAATGTCTCTTCAACTCTGCTTCATTGAATCAACTTGTGAAATTAGAAAATATTAACAACTAATGGGTAAACAAGCAAAATCCATATGAAATGTAAATTGTATAAGTTATTTCTATTTATATTGAAAAGATATGCAGGACCAATCTTAGTGCATGATAATAGACCCTAAACAAAATTTTAAATTGGGAACCTTTATATTTAGAAGTATTATTAGAAGAAATGGGCAGGGATATTTGCCTTGTGTTTTCAAGAGGAGCAAGGATGAAGATGCCAGTCATAATCATAGCTGGTGGGATCTGGGTCTCACATTATGGAAGGCTCAGAAGCACAAATCCAATACAGAAGATAATAGAGACTCCAACAACTCAGTCTCTCCCAAAAGTCTTGTTATATAGCTCATTTTGCCATAAAGAACCAGCGTTTTTTTTTGTTGACAGAATCTATGGTATATTCATGGATAATAGAACATGCATAAGGAAATAAGACTCTTCCAGACTATAATAATCAACAACTGAGAAGAGGTTTTCTTCTATGTCTAGAGGAGGAAGAGGAAAATAAGAGAAATCACTGACAAGGGAGGACGTAATATCTTCTAGTCAAAAAATCACAATGTGCTGCATATGCCTAACTGCACAATGGAATAAGGTACAAACAAGTACAATGAGCTAGGATTCAGATTTTAGTCTAGATTTTAATGTTTATAAGCAGTAAGACCATGAACAAATTGCTTGACCTCCCTGGACTTAGGTATCTCTAAAATAGAGGCTTTGGCCTAAACCATGTGGTCACAAACTCAGATGCATGAAAAATCCAGGCAGGCTATGTAAATCAGATTATTCAAATGTGTCAATTGAGAGAAAAGCAATTGTCCAACCAGGAGGTTATGGCAGCTGACTTTCTGCATTAGAATCATGGAAACTGTAGGGAGTGGTAGGAATTGAGGTAAACTGAAGAGCCCCAGCTGGATTTAATGATGGCAGCCACTACTGAGCTCCAACAATCAATGCTTTTTGAGAATATAGGTCTCATTCTGCCAAACCTTCTGATTCTTCAAGACAATGTAATATATATTCTGTGAATGAATGGGTAAGCAAACAAACTAAATCTGGGTCTGAAGGTCGTTTATAAAGAATCTGCATAAAAGTAAAGCATAATTATTGGGAGGTAATTAACATTATACAATTTTTAAATATTAAATTGATGAAGATTTTATATATTCAAAGTACAGAGCACAATAAATTGACGTACATAAACACTGTGTGATAATTACCAAAATCAAATGAACACATCCATCACCACCTGCCTGAGTCAGTTTATTGTTGCCTTTTAATAGAATACCTGAAACCAGGCAATTTGTTTTTTTAAAAAAAGAATTTATTTGTTACTGTTATGGAGGCTGAGAAGTCCAAGGTTGAGGGGCTGCATCTGGTGAGAAACTTCTTGCTGTTGAGGACTTTGTACAAAATCTCAAGTTGATACACTGTATCACATAATGAGAGGGCCAAGCATATTAACATGCTTGTTCAGGTCTCTATTCCTCTTTTTATAAAACCACAGGTCCCTCTCCCATGACAACCCATTAATCCATTAACTCATTAATCCATTAATGAATTAATGGGCTAACCAATTAATGAGAGCACAGCCCTTAGGATCCAATCATGTCTTCAATACCCTACTTTTCAAAACTGACACAATGAGGATTATGTTTCCAATAAATGAAATCTGGAGGACACATTCAAATCATACCACCACTGATGCTATACCTTTTATACCTAGAAATTGTTTATCTTACAACTTAAAGTTTGTATCCTTTTAATCACTCAAATCCATTCAATTACACAGAAATTACAAAATCTACTCCTGAATGACTTTTGAGTAAATAATGAAATTAAGCCAGAAATTTTAAAAAAAATAAAAATTGAAACTAATGAGAACAAAGATACAACATACTAGAATCTCTGGGACAAAAGTCGGTGTTAAGAGCAAAATTTATAGCATGAAATTTCCACCTAAAAAAATTACACAGATTTCAAATTAATAACCTAATACCAACATCAAAAGAACTAAAGAAGCAAGAGCAAACCAACTCCAAAGCTAGCAAATGACAAGAAATAACCAAAATTAGAGCTGAACTGAAAGAAATCAAGACACACAAAAAAAATTCAAAACATCAACAAATCCAAGAGTTGGTTTCTTGAAAAATTAGTGAGATAGGCTGCTATTTAGACTAATAAAGAAGAAAGAGATAAGATCCAAATAAACACAATAAAAAATGATGAAAAGAATGTTATTACTGAGCCCACAAAAATAAAAATAGCTGTCTGTCTGCAGGGTTGTGGGATCCCAGCAGCTCAGAGGGGTGCTAAAAAAGCATCCTTCAGGGCAGGCCCAGCCAATGCAAAACCAGATGCCAGGCAGGGACACAGTCCATGTTCGAATAAAAGTAACAAAAATCGTAAAGCCCCAGTTCAGATGGGATTTTCCCACATGAAAGCACAGTTAATGGCCACCCATAGGCAAAGAAACTTCAGTAGCATCTAGGTGGTATACATGAACGCTTAAACTGGTGTCTCCCCACAGCAAGAGCTCCAGGTCTTGTCTTCATTGCTGTTCATCCTCTGCTTCTAGAGGCAGAGCCTTTGTGACCTTGTGACCTGCAGGTATTGGGAGATCCACAGCAAGGATGCAAGGACCTCCTGGAAGCCAAGAAATGGTATTGCTATCTCTAAGCCAGACCTGATCACCTGTCTGGAGCAAGGAAAAGAGCCTTGGAGCAATTCCCCCACAGTGCAGCACAGCGGGCTGGAACAGTTCGAGGTCAGACTGCTTCTTTAATTGGTACCCCAACCAATTCCTCCTCACTGGATGGGGCCTCCCTGCGGGATTCAGCATCCCCAACCAGGGGTTTATGGACAGAACTCTGATCTCTCGGAGAGGAGCCCCTATGAGGAGGGGCGGCCATGATATCATGAATAAACGATCTTAGTCATTTCTGCCTGCTGGCGCTGGAGAGTCAGGGCAGCCCAGATGACGGGGATTCACCCCAGCACAGCAAATCCACTCCACCAAGGAGCATCCAGACTGCTTATTTAAGCAGGTCCCTGATCCCTTTCCTCCTAACTGGGTGAGACCTCCCAACAGGGGTCTCCAGACACCTTGTGGAGGAGCGTTCCAGCCAACATCAAGTTGGTATCCCTCCGGGACAGAGCTCCCAGAGAAGGGAACAGGCTGCCATATTTGCTGTTCTGCAGCCTCCACTGATGATACCTCCAGGTGTGTGAGGAACCCAGATGAATAGGATCTGGAGTGGACCCCAAGCAAACCGCATCAGCCCTATGGAAGAGAGGCCTGACGGCTAAAAGAAAAACAAACAGAAAGTAACAATAACATCATCGATGAAAAAGACCCAACAAAAACCCCATCCCAAGGTCAGCAGCCTCAAAGATCAAAGGTAGACAAACCCATAAAGATAAGAAAGAATCAATGCAAAAACACCAAAACCTCAAAAAGCCAGAGTGCCTCTTCTACTCTAAATTATCGCAACATGTCTCCAGCAAGGGCACAAAACTGGGCTGAGGCTGAGATGGATGAATTGACAGAAGTAGGCTTCAGAAGATGGGTAATAACAAGCTTCACTGAGCTAAAGGAGTTCACAATGTTCTAATGCATTGCAAAGAAGCTAAGAACCATAATAAAACATTGCAGGATTTTTTAACCAGAATAACCAGCTTAGAGAGGAACATAAATGACCTTATGGAGCTCAAAATGCAACATGAGAATTTCACAATGCAAACACAAGTATCAATAGTCAAATACACTAAGCAGAAGAAAGGATATCAGAGCTTGAAAGACTATCTTGCTGAAATAAGACAGGCAGACAAGATTAGAGTAAAAGGAATGAAAATGAACAAACAAAATCTAAAAGAACTATGGGGTTATGTAAAAAGACTGAACCTACGACTGATAGGGGTACCTGAAAGAAATGGAGAGAACAGAACCAAGTTGGAAAACACATTTTAGGATATCATCCAGGAGAACTTCCCCAACCTAGCAAGACAGGCCAACATTCAAATTTAGGAAATCCAGAGAACTCCAGTAGGATATTCCATGAGAAGATCAACCCCAAGTCACATAATTATCAAACTCTCCAAGGTAGAAATGAAGTAAAAAAAATTAAGAGCAGTCAGAGAGAAAGGCCAGGTCACCTATAAAAGGAAGCTTATCAGAATTACAGCAGACATGTCAGTGGAAACTCTACAATCTAGAAGAGATTTGGGGCCAATATTAACATTCATAAAGAAAAAAATTTCCAACCTGGAATTTTATTTCTGGCCAAACTAAGCTTCGTAAGTGAAGGAGAAATAACATATTTTTCAGACCAGCAAATGCTGAGAGAATTTGTTGTCACCAGGCCTGCCTTGCAAGAACTCCTGAAGGAAGCACTGAATATGGGAAGTAAAAATGGTTACCGGCCACTACAAAAACACACTAAACTATACAGACCAGTGACACTATGAAGCAACCACATAAACAAGTCTGCAAAATAACCAGCTGGCATCATGATGACAGGATCAAATTCATACATAACAACATTAACCTTAAATGTAAATGAGCTAAATGCCCCAATTAAAAGACACAGAATGGCAGGCTGGATAAAGAGTAAAAGTCTGTTGGTGTGCTGTATGCAAGAGACACATCTCACATACAAAGACACTCATAGACTCAAAATAAAGTGATGGAAAATAATTTACCAAGCAAATGGAAAATAGAAAAAGCAGGGGTTGCAATCATAGTTTCTGACAAAACAGACTTTAAAACAACAAAGTAAAAAAAAAAAAAAAAAACAAAAAAGAAGGGCATTACATAACCATAATGGGGTCAATTCAACAAGAAGAGCTAATTGTCCTAAACATATATGCACCCAATGCAGGAGCACCCAGATTCGTAAAACAAGTTCTTATAGACCTGCAAAGAGACTTAGACTCCCACACAATAAAAGTGGGAGAATTTAACACCACACTGTCAATATTAGACAGATCACTGAGACAGAAAATTAACAAAGACATTCAGGACTTGAACTCAGCTCTGGATCAAGTGGGCCTGATAGAAATCTACAGAACTCTCTACCACCAAGCAACAGAATATACATTCTTCTTTGTGTCACATGAAACTTAGTCTAAAATTGATCACATATTTGGAATTAAATCACTCCTCAGAAAATGCAAAAGAACTGAAATCATAACAGTCTCTCAGAGCACAGCACAACCAAATTAGAACTCAAGATGATGATGATGATGATGATGATGATGATGATGATGATGATTATTGAGACAGAGTTTCACTCTTGTCACCCAGGCTGGAGTGCAATGGTGCGATCAAGACTCACTGCAACCTCTGCCTCCTGGGTTCAGGCAATTCTCCTGCATCAGACTCCCGAGTAGCTGGGACAACAGGTGCTCACCACCACACTGATTTTTTGTATTTTTAGTAGAGACTGGAGTTTCACCATATTGACCAGGGTGATCTCAAACTCTTGAACTCAGGTGATCCATCCCCTTCAGCCTCCCAAAGTGCTGGGATTACAGGTGTGAGCCACCGCACCCAGCTCAAAATGACCCAGCTACATGAATATTGAACAAACTGCTCCTGAATGACTTCTGGGTAAATAATGACATTAAAGCAGAAATCAGTAAGTTCTTTTAAACTAGTGAGAACAAAGAAATGACCAACCAGAATCTCTTGGACACAGCTAAAACAGTGTTAGGAGGGACATTTATAGCACTAAATACCCATATCAA
Source organism: Piliocolobus tephrosceles (assembly GCF_002776525.5). Taxonomy (NCBI): domain Eukaryota; kingdom Metazoa; phylum Chordata; class Mammalia; order Primates; family Cercopithecidae; genus Piliocolobus; species Piliocolobus tephrosceles. The sequence continues at coordinate 60,431,835 of NC_045445.1, read as the reverse complement.
AAACCTAGAAACATCTCAAATCAACATCATAACATCACAATTAAAGGAGCTAGAGAACCAAGAGAAAAAAAGTAAAAAACCCAAAGCAGCAGAAGACAAGAAATAACCAAGCTCAGGGTGGAACTGAAGGAGTTAGACACAAGAAAATTTCCTCAAAAAAAAAAAAAAAAAAAAAAAAAAATCAATGAATCCAGAATCTGATTTTTGAAAAAGTTAATGAAATAAATAGACCACTAGCTAGAATAATAAAGAGGAAAAAAAGAGAAGAATCAAATAGGCAAAATCAAAAATGATAAAGGGGATATCACCACTGACCCCAGATAAATACAAATAATCATCAGAGAATACTATAAACACCTCTATGCAAGTAAGCTAGAAAACCCATAAGAAAATGACATATTCCTGGACCCATACACCTTCTCAAGACTGAACCAGGAAAAAATTGAATCTCTGAGTATACCAATAACAAGTTCTGAAATTGAGGCAGCAATGAATAGCCTACCAGCCCAAAAAAGTCCAGGTTCAGATGGATTCACAGCTGAATTATAGCAGTGGTACAAAAATGAGGTGATACCCTTTCTTCTGAAACTATTTCAAGCAATTGAAAAGGAAGGACTCCTCCCTAACTCATTTTATGAGGCCAGTATTATCCTGATATGAAAACCTGGCAGAGATGCAATGAAATGAAAAACAAAAAACAAACAAACAAACAAATAACTGCAGGCCAATATCCCCAATGAACATCAATGCAAAAAATCTCAATAAAATACTGTCAAACTCAATCCAGGAACACATCAAAAAGTTTATCCACGATGATCATGTTGGCGTTATCTCCAGGATGCAATGCTGGTTCAACATACACAAATCAATAAACGTAATTCATGACAAAAACAGAAGTAAAGACAAAAAACACATGGTTATATCAATAGATGCAGAAAAGACCTTCAATAAAATGCAACACCCCTTCATCTTAAAAACTCTCAATAAACTAGGTATTAAAGGAACATACCTCAAAATAATAAGAGCCATTTATGGCAAACCCACAGCCAGTATCATGCTGAATGGGCAAAAACTATAAGCATTCCCCTAGAAAACTGGCAGAAGACAAGGACTCCTATTCAACATAATATTGGAAGTTCTGGCCAGGGCAATCAAGCAAAAGAAATAAATAAAGGTATTCAAATAGGAAGAGAGGAAGTCAAATTGTCTTTCTTTGCAGATAATATGAGATAATATGATCCTATATCTAGAAAACCCCATCACCTCAGCCCAAAAGCTTCTTAAGTTGATAAGCAACTTCGACAATGTATCAGGATACAAAATCAATGTGCAACAGTCACAAGCATTCCTATACACCAAAAACAGACAAGGAGAGAGCCAAATCATGAATAAACTTCCATTCAAAATTGTTACAAAGAGAATCAAATACCTAGGAATACAGCTAACAAGGGATATGGAGGACCTCTTCAAGGAGGACTACAAACCACTGCTCAAAGAAATCAGAGAAGACACAAACAAATTGAAAAACATTCCATGCTCATTGATAGGAAGAATCAATATTATGAAAATGGCCACACTGCCCAAAATAATTTATAGATTCAATGCTATTCTCATTAAACTACCATTGCCATTCTTTGCAGAATTAAAAACAGAAAAACTACTTTAAATCTCATAAGGAACAAAAAAAAAAAAAACATAAGGATCAAAAAAAAAAAAGCTTGTATACCCAACACAATTCTAAGCAAAAAGAGAAAAACTGGTGGCATCATGCTATCCAATTTCAAACTATACTACAAGCCTACGGTAACCAAAACAGCATAGTACTGGTACAAATACTGATACCTAAACCAATGGAACAGAATAGAGACCTCAGAAATAAGACTGCACATCTACAACCATCCAATCTTCAACAAATCTGACAAAAACAAGCAATGGGGAAAGCATTCTCTATTTAATAAATGTGGTGCTGGGAGAACTGGCTAGAAATAGGCAGAAAATTGAAACTGGACCCCTTCCTTACACCTTATACAAAAATGAACTCAAGATGAATTAAAAACCCAAATATAAAATTCCAAACTATAAAAACCCTAGAAGAAAATCTAAGCAATACCGTTCAGGACATAGGCATGGGTAAAGATTTCATAACAAAATTGTCAAAAGGAATTGCAACAAAAGTAAAAATTGACAAATGGGATCTAGTTAAACTAAGGAGCTTCTGCACAGCAAAAGAAACTATCATCAGAGTGAACAGGCAACCTACAGAATGGGAGAAAATGTTTGCAGTCTACCCATCTGATAAAGGTCTAATATCCAGAATCTATAAGGAACTTAAACAAATTTATAAGAAAAAAGACAACTACATGTCTGTTCATGTAAAGTACATGAACAGACAATTTTCAAAAGGGCGCGGTGGCTCAAGCCTGTAATCCCAGCACTTTGGGAGGCCGAGACGGGCGGATCACGAGGTCAGGAGATCGAGACCATCCTGGTCTACACGGTGAAACCCCGTCTCTACTAAAAAATACAAAAAAACTAGCCGGGCGAGATGGCAGGCGCCTGTAGTCCCAGCTACTCGGGAGGCTGAGGCAGGAGAATGGCGTAAACCCGGGAGGCGGAGCTTGCAGTGAGCCGAGATCGCGCCACTGCACTCCAGTCTGGGCGACAGAGCGAGACTCCTCCGTCTCAAAAAAAAAAAAAAAAAAAAAAATAAGACATTCACACAGCCAACAAACGTATGAAAAAAAAGCTCAACATCACTGATCATTAGATAAATGCAAATCAAAACCACAATAAGATACCATCACATGCCAGTCAGAATGGTGATTATTAAAAAGTCAAGAAACAACAGATGCTTGTGAGGTTGCAGATAAATATGAATACTTTACACTGTTGGCAGAAATATAATTAGTTCAACCATTGTGGAAGACAGTGCAGTGATTCCTCAAAGATCTAGAGTCAGAAATACCACTTGACCCAACAATCCTATTACTGGGTATATACCCAAAGAAATATAAATCATTCTATTATAAAGATACATGCACACATACATTCATTATAGCACTATTTACAATAGCAAAGACTTGGAATCAACCCAAATGCCCGTTAATGATAGCCTGGATAAAGAAAACATGGTACATATATACCATGGAATACTATGCAGCCATAAAAAGGAACAAGATCATGTTATTTGCAGGGACATGGATGGAGCTGGAAAACATTATCCTTAGTAAACTAACACAGAAACAGAAAACCAAACACCACATATTCTTGCTTATAAGTGGGAGCTGAACAATGAGATCACATGGACACAGGAAGGGAAACCACTCACACTGGGTCCTCTTGGGGGTGGGGTGGGAGAGGGGAGAGCATTAGGAAAAATAGTTAATGCATGCTGGGCTTAATAGCTAGGTGGTGGATTGATAGGTGCAACAAACCACAATGACACATATTTACCTATATAACAAACATGTACATCCTGCACATGTACCTCAGAACTTAAAATAAAAATAAAAATTAATTAAAAAATAAAAGCAAACATCAGAAACTACCATGAACACCTCTATACAAGCAAACTAGAAAACTTAGAATAGATAGACAAATTCCTGGATGTGTATATCCTCAAAGACTGAACCAGGAAGAAATTGAATCCTTGAACAGACCAAAATGAGCTCCAAAATTGAATCAGTAATAAATAGCCTACCAACCTAAATAAATAAATAAATAATAAATAAATAAAGCCCAGGACCAAATGGATTCACAGCAGAATTCAACCAGATGTACAAAGAAGAGCTGATGCCATTCCTACTAAAACTATTCCCCAAAAAATTAGGAGTAGGGACTTCTCCCAAACTCATTCTATGAGGCCAGCATCATCCTGATACCAAAACTTAGCCAACATACAACAATAACAATGAAAACCTCCAGGCCTACATGCTTGATGAACATTGGTGTGAAAATCCTCAACAAAATTATTGCAAACTGAACCCAGCAGCACATCAAAAAGCTAATCCATCAAAATCAAATAGGCTTCATTCCTAGGACGCAAGGTTGGTTCAGCATGCACAAATCAATAAATGTGATTCATCACATAAACAAAACTAAAGACAGAAGCCACATGATTATCTCAATAGATGCAGAACATCATGATTTCAACACAATTCAACATCCTTTCATGTTAAAAACTCTCAAAAAACTAGGTGCAGAAGGAACATTCCTCAAAACCATAAGAGCCGTCTATCACAAACCCATAGCCAACATCATACTGAATGGACAAAAGCTGGAATTATTACCTTTGAAAACAGTCACAAGACAAGGATGCCCTATCTTAACACTTCTATTTGACATAGCATTGGAAGTCTTAGCGAGAGGAATCAGGCAAGAGAAATAAATAAAATACATCCGAATGTGAAGAGAGGAGGTCAGACTATCCCTGTTTGCAGATAACTTAATTCTATATCTTGAAAATCCCATAGTCTTAGTAAAAATGCTCCTTCAGCTGATAAACTTCAGCAAAATTTTAGGATACAAAGTCAACATACAGAAATCACTAACATTTCTATACAATAACAATAGCCAAGCTGAGAGCAAAATCAGGAATGCAGTCCCACTCACAATTGCCACAAAATGAATAAAATACTTAGAAATACAGCTATCCAGGAGGTAAAAGAGCTCTAAAATGAGAATTACAAAACACTGCTCAAATAAATTAGATATGATGCAAATAAATGAAAAAAAATTCCATGCTCATGGATAAGAAGAATCAGTATTATTAAAATGGCCATACTGTCCCAAACAATTTACAGATTCAATGTTATTTCTATCAAACTACAAATGACATTCTTCACAGAACTAGAAAAAGTATTTTAAAATTCATATGGAACCAAAAAAGAGCCTGAATAGCTAAGACAATCTTAAGCAAAAAGAACAAAGCTCAAGACTTCACGTTACTCAATTTCAAACTATATTACACAGCTTCCGTAACCCAAACAGCATGGTACTTGTACAAAAACAGACGCATAGACCAGTGAATCAAAACAGCCCAGAAATAAGCCTGCACACCTACAATCATCTGATCACCAACAAAGCTGACAAAAATGAACAACAGGGAAGGACTCCCTATTCAATCAATGGGGCTTGGATAACTGGTTAGCCAAATGCAGAATATTGAAACTGGACCCCTTTCTTACATCATATATGAAAATCAACTAAAGATAGATTAAAGACTGAAATGTAAATCCCCAAACTATAAAAATCCTGGAAGACAATATAGGCAATACCATTCTGGACATAGGAATGGGCAAAGATTTCATGACAAAGATGTCAAAAACAATTGCAACAAAAGCAAAAATGACAAATGGCATCTAATTATACTAAAGAACTTCTGCATAACAAAAGAAAGTATCAACACAGTAAACAGACAATCTTTGGAACGGGAGAAAATATTTGCAAACAATAAGTCCGACAAAGGTCTAAGATCTAGCATGTATAATGAACTTAAACAAATTTATTTAAAAAAGGAAAAGGGCATGAACAGGCACATCTCAAAATAAGTCATACACATAGCCAAGAAGCATATTAATATAGATCAAGAATAGGAATAGAAACCATTCTACCGCAAAACCCCATGCACACCAATGTTCATTACAGCACTCTTCACAATAGCAAAGATGTGAAATCCACCTAAATGCTCATTAATGACAGATTGGAATACTGTGCAGGCATGCAAAAAGAACAAGAATATGAATTGTGTGGGAACATGGATGGAGCTGGAGGCCATATCCTTAGCAAACTAACTCAGGAACAGAAAACCAAATATCACATGTTCTCACTTATAAGTGGAAACTTATAAGTGAAATGACGAGAACTCAAGGACACAAAGAAGGGGAAAACAGACATTGGGGCCTACTTGAGAGTGGAGGGTGGGAAGAAGAAGAGGATCATAAGAAATAACTATTTGTATTTGGCTTAGCACCTGGGTGATAACATAATCTGTGCAACACAACCCCATGACATGAGTTTATCTATATAACAAACCTGCACATGCACCCCGGAACCTAAAATAATCTGTTTTGTTTTGTTTCAAGCTTCTACCCCTTTGGTCAACATCTCATTTGCTTCTCTCCTCATCCCCTGGTGAACATCATTCTATTCTCTGCTGCTATGAGTTTGACTTGTTTAGATTCTACATATAAGTGAGATCATACAGTATCTGTCTTTCTCCATCTTGCTTCTTTCACATAACATAATGTTCATTCTATTGAATTCTCTCATAGTAGTTTGTGTGTTTTTCTTCATTGAATTTATCAAAGTTTATTATTATTATGTATCGTTTTATTTCATTTTGTGCTTCTATATCAGAAAATCTGAAATTGAGTATCATAAAGAACAGAAATTTATTTCATACAATCTTGGATGCTGGGAAGTTTAAGGTTGAGGGACCTGAATCTAGCAAGGGCCTTCTTGATCCATCATCCCTTGTTGGAAGCCACAATGTTAAAGGTTCACGTATGAGAATAGGGTTGGGGAGGGCAGTCTCATCCTTTTATTAGAAACCTACTTCAATGATAACCAACCCCCTTTTGCAATAGGATAATCAATCCATTTATGAGGGCAAAGTCCTCATTACCTTATCATCTGTTAAATGTCCCACTGCTCAATGTCATTGCATTGGGGATTAAATTTCCAACACATGAACTTTGGGAGATACATTGAAACCACAGGACGTATATTTTGTAAGGTTCATGTCTGTCTGTCTGTTTTCCTCTTTTAATGACGAACTCCATAATGGCAGAAACAGTTTCCATATTCCCAACTCCTAGCAGAGTGCCTGATGCAATTCTGTTATTCAATATTGAATAAATGTATGAATGTAGATGTAAGACTTAATTTAAAAATACTCCTAGAAGGCATAAACAGTTTCATTTAAGTTGACACAAAGATCTAAATAACTGGCATTTATTCTCTCCTGAAAATACGTTTGAATGGGTGAGGAGAGTGCACCAGAAACATAGGTGACTGAGAGGAGGAGGAAAAGGTGACAAATGGGGCAGTAGAAGCCAGATACAATACAAGCTAGGCCTCTGTCCCACCAGGCCATGGCCACCAGCCTGCCCTGATTAACTGAGCCTCTACATGGGCTACCATCTCACAAGGTGTCATCTTTTCATTTGTGAATCTATTTCACATGAGCAGACAATACAGATGTTAAAGCCTGAGAGTTGAAGGTTTCAAAATTTGTTTTCATAAAACTGTCAGCTAAATAGCTTCACTTTTCTCTTCTGAGGCTTATAAACTGTCAAGACTGACAAACGTGCTGCCTTCCATCTTTGAAATGGACATATATAGTTGGGAGAAAGTATACTGAATATGTTTACACAGGTAACATCTTTTCTTAAGCCAAAGTAAATAGCCATCAATGAGTTCTTATTGACAACCTTCTCTCCCTGAGCCGCAAGCACACAGTGGAAGTTCCTGGCACAGTTATCACACATTCAGTCACTTAACGATGACATGTGAGGGTGGGACATGTACCACCCCTGCCTGGATTTGTGCTTGCAAAAAGGTTTTGCTTTCTCAAAGAAAGGTTGATGTTTTCAATTTTTAAGGCTTGCTATTTTTATTTTTTTCTAGACCTGTTATTTTTTTTTCTTCAACTTTTATTTTAAGTTCTGGGGTACATGTGCAGGATATGCAAGTTTGCTACACAGGTAAACATTTGCCATGGTGGTTTGCTGCAAAGATCAACCCAGGCCTGTGATATTTTACTGAAGTATTTTAGGCTTTAAGAAAATAATCTTGTTATAAAACTGAACTGCTTGGAGAGAGTGGTAATAAGCTTGGTGGACTTTGGATTTAGGGACTAACAAATATTGAGTCTTTATTATGTCCCGAGCACTTTATATGTATCATCTCATTTACCCTTCAAAAGTGCCCTAGAGACAGATATCATTCACATTTTGGAGTTTAAAAAATAAAGTTCATAGAGGTTTCTGACCCAATATTACACATCCGGCAAGTAGCAAAGAATCATTCAAACCCAAGTCTATCTGACTGTAAACCTCAGGGACTTTTCATTGTACTACACTACTTCTTAGATATATGAACAATGAAGAATTATACCTATAAAAATTAAAAGAATATCAATTATGCCACCCAGCTATTTTTGTCTAAAACACATCTGTTCTTCTCATCTTATAGAATTAATCAATTTAGAATTATGTCAATATTTTATTTCCATTTTAATCACTGTACAAATGTAGAGACACAGGTAGCATCAAGATATTGAGGAAAGCCATACTGAAAGATTATTTGAGGTTAGGACTATTGTCATTTACCTCTTAGTATCCCCAATACCAAGCATATGTCCCGACTCACAATAAAGGTTTAACAATATTTGAGTGAGAAAGAAAAACATTTTTGATTTAAGAACAATTCTTAGTAGCAGGAACCCTTGAAACCTTAGAGAATTTGGTCTCCATTCTGCTGAGAGAGGGATCATTGCACTTCTGCCATTCTGCTCATTGTCACAGTGTCATGCCTGGGTCCCTAGATACCTGCCAGATACTGAAATGTAAAGACTTTACAGATAGTCATCAGCCAAAGTAGAATAGAAGGAAAGGTTACTGAATTTGAGGAGGTAAAGAATCTTTGAGGGAAAACATGTCTCATATGTAATAACATGCTCAAAAAATGACTATCAGATACATAAAAAGAGAGATGATTATGGATTCTGCAGATGGCCTGAGAATGATGGGAATTCATTCCGGAAAAAAATCCTGGAAAGGGTAGACTTTGAAATAAGAATTACTAAAGAAAGAAAAAATTATTATGGCCAAGAGAATATGGGTAGCCTTCAGCATACCTTCATTCCTTGAAGACTATGTTGATTTGTTTACTCACAAGACATTGGGACTGTAAGCCAGATGCCATAGTTATTCCTGTTATAATGTGGCAGGGGAGAATTTTAAGTAAAAAAGCAAGCCATTTTAGTGTTATTATTCAGGCATACTCACTTAAAGTGACTATTAACATATGTATACACTATATGTCGAGTGAATCTATATGTCTGATTAATTTACTCCTCACAACATTATAAAATAGGCACTATTATCATTACTATTTTACAGAGGAGGAAAAAGAGCCTAGGAGAAATTAAGTAATTTACCCAGAGTCACACAGAGTAAGTGATAGAATTGGGATTCTAAACTAGGATAATAAAGACTCTTTAGTGCTTCTCATGTGAACCTGTCTTTAAAACTCCTTTGTAAATGTTGGATATTTTCTCCTTCCCATATCCAATGAAGTATGGTTATCAACCATAGAATTCAGTAAGAAATAAAAGGTTTAACCTAGTCCTGTATTCCACCAGATGGTTTCTCTTTCTTGTACCAGGTCCATAACTGAAAACCTAGAGCTAGCAAGTGAATAGATGCATGATACTATTAAAGGTTGCCACATTGATATTTAACACATCCAAATCCAATCTATGACTATTATATGAGCTATATATATTAGTTTTATAATTGAAAACATTTAAAAATTAATAAACAAAATGGAAGGACGAATTCTTTGAAAACCACAAACTATCCAAAGGTGATGAAGATGAAATAGACAATCTGAATAGTCCTATACCTTAAAAAAAATTAAACTCATAATTAGAAGATCCTCCAAAAAGAAATCTCAAGGCCCAGATAGCTTCACCGAAGAATTCTACTAAACATTTAAATAAACATTGACACAAATTGTACAAAGTCTCTTCAAGGAAACAGATGAGACAGGAACACTTCTCAACTCTTTCTACAAGACCAGTGTTACCCTGATACCAAAACCGCACAAAGATGGCATAGGAGAAGAAAACTACAGAGCAATATTTCTCATGAACTTAGATGTAAAATTCCTTCAACAAAACACTAGCAAACTGAATGCTGCATCATATAAAAACGATGATACACCATAACCAAGTGGGATTTATTCCAGTTTTGCAAGGATAGGTCAACTTCAGAAAATCAATTAATGTAATGCATCATATCAATAGAATATAAAGCGAAAACTACATGATCATTTCAATAGATTCAGAAAAAAACTTTTATCAAAATCCATTACCCTTTCGTGATAAGAAGTCCTCATCAAACTAGGAATAGAGGGGAACTTCCTCAACCTGATAAAGAGTATTTACCAAATCCCTATAGGCAACAACATCATACTTAATAGTTAAATACTGGCTGCTTTTCCTCTGAGATCAGAATCAAGACAAGGATGTCCTTCTTATTCATCAGACTATTGAAAGCGTTAGTCCTTGAAATAAAGCAAGAAAATGAAATAACAGGTACACAGATCAGAACTGAACATGGTGGCATGAGCATGTAATACCAACTACTTGTGAGACTAGGGCAGGAGGATCCCTTAAGCCCAGGAGCTCATGCCCAGCCTGGGCAACATAGCGAGAGACCCTATGTCATCAAAAAATATAGAAATTGGAAAGGATTAAATAAACCTTTCCCTATTTGATGATGACAAGAAAATCTTAAGGAATCTAAACACACACATATGCACACACACGCACACACCCCTTCTGAAAACCAAAAAGTGAGATCAGCTATATATCACAGTATAAAATATTGATGCACCAAAAAACTCATTTGAAGAACTATGTACTAACAATAAACATGTTAAAACTAAAATTAAAACATAACACCCTTTATAATCCATCCAAATAAAATAGCATACTTAGGTATAAACTTAAGAAACTGCATATGATCTGTATGCTACAAATTGCAAAATGCTGATGAAATAAATTAAATATCTAAAGAAATAAAGAGGCTTACTATGTTCATCGATTGGAAGACTCAACACCATTGTCAATTCTCCCAAAATTGACCGATAGGATTTTAATGTAATCCCTTTCTAAATCCCAGCAAGGATTTTGGAGATATAAACAAGGTTTTTATTAAATGTATATAAAAATTCACAGGCCCTAGAATAGCTAAAACAGTATTAAAAAAGAAGAATCAAGTGGGATATTAAGGCCTATCATATATCAGTAATATTAAAAACAGTGTGATATTGGCGGAGAAATTGACACATAGATCGACTGAATCGAATAGAGGACCCAGAAATAGACCCACACAAATATGCCCAACTGAGTTTTGAAAAAGAGACAAAAGAAATTCAATGGAGGAAAGATACAGCCTTTTCAACAAATGTTTCTGGAGTAATTGGACAAGAAAAAGAAGAAAGAAAAAAGAGGAGGAGGAAGGAAGAGGCAGGTGAAAGAGTAAATAGAGAGGAGAAGGTGAATGGAGTAGGAGGAGAGAGGAGAATCATTGGGGAGTAATAGGAGGAGCAAGGAGGAGGAAGGAGAAGGGAGAAGAAGGAGCAGAAGAAGATTCCCCTAAACCTCATATCTTATACAGAAATGAACAAATTAACTTAAAATAGATCATGAGCTTAAATGTAAAGCATAAAACTATAAAACATTTAGGAAATAAATAGGATAAACTGTCATTACTTACAATTAGGCAAAGAGTTCTTATGTTGACACCATAAACAAAAACAATATTCATAAAATAATTATAAATTGGACTTTAACTTAAAACTCTCGCTCTGTGAAAGATCCTCTTTATAGAATGCAAAGACACTGTACAGAGTGGGAGAAACATTTACATATCCAACAAAAGGATTTGTATCTAGAATATATAAAGAATTTTAAAAATTCAACAACAAGAAAACAATGTAATTTGAAAATGGGCTAAAGATACGCATAGACAGTTCACCAAAGAGGATATACAGATGGCAAATAAACACAGAACAAGATGTTCAACATCAATAGCCATTAGGGAAATGCAAATTAAAACCACAATGAGAAATCATTACACATCTATCAGAATAACTAAAATTAAAAATAATGAAAACAACAAATGCTAACTAGGATGCAGGTATACCGGTTCAGTGATACATTGTTGGTGGGGAAGTAACATGGTACAGCCACTCTGGAAAATAATTTGGCAATTTCTTATAAAACTACATATGTGGCTGGGTGTGGAAGCTCACACCTATAATCCTAGCACTTTGGGAGGCCAAGGTGGGCAGATCACCTGAGGTCTGGAGTTCAAGACCAGCCTGACCAACATGTCAAAACCCCATCTCCACCAAAAATACAAAATTAGCTGCGCATGGTAGCACTCACCTGTAATCCCATCTACTCGGGAGGCTGAGGCAGGAGAACAGCTTGAAACCGGGAGGTGGAGGTTATGGTGAGCCGAGATCATGGCATTGCACTCCAGTCTGGGCAACAAGACTGAAACTCTGTCTCAAAAAAAAAAAAAAGAATGTTCAAGCAACTTATTTATAATGGGCAAATTATTTATTTAATCAATTAAATAATAGACAAATTATTTATAATAGGCAAAAACTAGAACAGCTCAGGTGTCCTTCAAATGGGGAATGGTTAAACAATTGTTGTATATCTATATCATGAAATACCACTGAGCAATACAAAAGAACAAATTTGATACACTGAACAATTGGATGATCTTTAGGGAATTCTGCTAAGCGTAAAATCCAAAGCTGAAAGGTTACCCTACTATGTGATTTAATTTGCATAGTATTTTCAAATTGACGAAATTATAGAAATGGTGAACAGATTTTTGGTTGTCAGAGGTTAAGGACATAGAATATATAGGGATATTGGCATGGCTATAAAAGGCCAACATGAGGGATCCTTATGGTAATGAAAGTGTTCCATATCTGGACTGTGGTTATAGATGCATAAACCTAAAGATATGATAAGTTGCATTGGATCAAGTATGCATATATACATAAATAAGTAGAAATAAAACTGGAAAATCTGAGTATTTGTATCTTGTGAATGGCATCATGTCAGTATATTGGTTAGGATATTGTAATATAGTTTAATAGGATTTCGCCACTGAAGGGTACCAGGTATAGGCTAACACAGGATCTCCCTGGATTGTTTTTTCACCAGTGGATGTAAATGTCCAATTATCTGAAAATTAAAAGCTTAATTAAAAAAGCAAAAGTTTGTAAACAATAAAGTAAAATATTTATTTTATAACTTTTAGGTTCAGGGGTACATGTGCAAGTTTGCTATATAGGCAAATTGTGAGTCACAGGGGTCTGGTATACAGATAATTTTATCACCTAGGTTATAAGCATAGTAATCAATACGTAGTATTTTGATCCTAACCTTCCTCCCACCCTCCATCCTCAAGTAGGCCTTGGTTTCTGTTTTTCCCTTCCTTGTGTCCATATGTACTCAATGATTAGCTTCCACTTACAAGTGAGAACACGCAGTATTTGTTTTTCTATTCCTGCCTTAGTTTGTTTAGGATAATGGCCTCCAGACCTGTCTATGTTGCAGCAAAGAACATGATCTTATTCTTTTTTCTGGCTATGTAGTATGCAATGGTGTATGTGTACCATATTTTTTTTTTTTTAATTCAGTCTACCACTGAAGGGCATTTAGGTTGATTCCACATCTTTGCTATTATGAATAGTGCTGTAATGAACATTTGCATGCATGTGTCTTTATGGTAGAATGATTTATATTCCTTTGGGTATATACCCAATAATGGGATTGTTGGGTCGAATCGTAATTCTTTTTTAAGTTCTTTGAGAAATCGCCAAATTGCTTTCCACAGTGGCTTAACTCATTCACATTCCCACAAGCAGTGCACAAGCATCCCCTTTTCTCCACAATCTCGGCAGCATGTGTTATTTTGTGAATTTTTTATAATAGTCTTTCTGACTTGTGTGAGATGGTACGTCGCTGTGTTTTTGAGTTGCATTTCTCTAATGATTAGTGAGGTTGTGCATTTAGAAAATAAAATATTTTAAAAGCTCATTTGAAGGAGCTGCCATTTTATATTCAACAACCTTATGTTTTTGGTTTAAAACCTTCCAACATATTTTTGAAATCATAGTTTTACTACAGGTAATTTAAGACATCAATAACAAAAGCTAAGATTTATTGTTATTATGACTAAAACATTGTTAAGCACTTTATGAGTATCATGTTATTGAATTGAATTCTTACATCTTACTTAATGCCAGTGAGATTGATATTATTACTATCATATTTTACAGATAACAGGCTATAGATTTAGTGGCTAAGATATACTTGAACCCAAGTCTGTATGATTCCAAGGCTTAAACACTTCAAGTACTGTAAATAGCCAGTATACTAAAGTACTTCCCAACATAGAATGAGGGTGAGTTTGATATTATAGGCTTCTGAGACCTGATATCAAAGAAAGTTGGAGTCACCTAAAGCATAATATAATCTTACTGTAATTACCCTTGTGAATAAATTAATACAGTAAGCAGCAATTCACTGGGATGTCTCTAGTAATTATCTCCTATTGTGATGACTATTCTAAGACATTCCTGCAAATAAACATACCATCTCTTATAGCCATGTCACAATTTATGAGAGTCCAGTCCACAGCTCTGAAAACAAATACTCTGAAAGAGCATGTGACTTTAAGACTGCTGACTTGAGAGACACAAAAGGTAATCTCAAGTAAATACTAAGAGGAAGAGCAGTCTCAAATATTGAACTCCCTCAGGTCCTCATTCTGACCTGTATAAAAAGGATACAGCCCTCCAAATCCAGTCATTCTCAGTTGCCTCAGTATAAGAGGTACAGATGGTCTCTCAGCTATGATCCAGCGTTATTAACAGTTTCTCTATTAATAAATTGGTCTTGTTAAAAGGCACATAGCTAGGTCTGTTGGTGGATGAGGGTCAGAAGTCAGGAGTACTTCTGTTATTTCTCTTTGATCAGGCTGGAGGATGCTTTCTGCAGTTGCAGTTGTCTGGGGAAGTTCACTAGCCTTGACGATCTGGTTTGATTTGAATAATTTATTAATAATTTGGGAAAAGTCTAATTAAATTTGTGTATAATTCTAAAGTTAGAGCAGCTACAGGGACCCGATGGAATATAAGTACAAGTGGAAACACTTCAAAAGATCCTGAGCCTGAATTTCCCCAGCCCCACTTTCCCTCTAATATGCGCACTTACATGCTCTCTCTCTCCTCTTGAATTCTCATTCTGTTCACCCATTTGTTTCTGTCTCTCTGATTATCTCTGTATCTTTTTCTCTTGACACGTACACACACACACACACACACACACACACACACACACACACACAACCATGGCTGCCGCTACTACCATTACCACTACTGATCAGAGTTGGCAAGTGGGTATAACCCTCTTGAGAGAAGAAGAGTCGCCCACCATCATTCCTCTAGAAACGAACTCAGAGAGCTATTCATGCTCTCATACTCACCTACTCACTCTTGCTTTCTGGACTCACTCTTGTTTTCTGGACTCATGTTCCTTTTTTGCTTCTTAATCCAGAAATCATAAGCTGTCAGGATTAGAAAGTACCTTAGAGATCTGACTCCCTCAGTTTATAGAAGAGGAAACCAAGAGAGCAGGGTCATGAGGGACTTGCCCATGGGCACAGAGTGAGTTAGTGGCAGAGCCAGGCCTAGAATCCAGGCAGCAATGTATAAATATGAGGAGTAAGAAAGAAAAGAACACACAGTGGCTTTTCTCCTGATGTACTTCATTCAAAAGTCTTTTGCTGGTCCGTACAGTGATCATACCTCTGCCTCTGCCCCATTATTTGCTCTTTCCCCAAGATCTGTGGTGTTTACTAGAATTCAGTACGCATAACTAGGAATTGACTGTGTTGGTGGTGGCAGTGGTACTGGCAGTTTGAAATTGTTGATGCTGCCTTTTAAATCACTTGGTCCTCAAATCTATTTCTTTCTGATGTTTCAAAATAGAATCCAAACCCACGGATCCCAGGCTAATAAGTAAGGTTGAATTTCCTTAACTGGTTCCTTCCAGCCTGTGTGTCCGTGAAAATCTGAGAGCTCTCAGTTTTAAATAAGGCCTCTAGGACAAGTTAGCAACATATGTGTCTACCTCTGCAATTCCTTTCTGTTAAACTACCAAGACCCAATGAAAACTTAAATGCCAGTTCAAGTATGCTGATCCATGCTGTATGATGTGCTTGTCCTAATCAACATAAACATACACAGTCACCTTGCTTTTCTTGGGGTGACTTGATGCAAGTGACTTGATACTTGGGATGACAGATGCATTTATCATGCCTTTTCCTTTCTCTTTCCCTCCATTGCAAATCTGAGAAATAACTGTCTGATTGTAAGCAAGTAGATCTATTAAGAAGTTCAATCTGAATGCAAACTTTGGTTCTTCATCTAATCTCTTCTTTTCACCAAAGAAAGCTACTAGAATGTGCCTTTTTAGGATCAGTTCTCCAGAATACACACTACTCAGTAAGGTAGGTCATAACAATAATAGCAGTTATCACAAGGAGTACTTACCATGTGCCTGACACTGTGTTAAACCTGGATTAACTCAGCTAATTTCCATAAAGAAGGTTCCACTATTAAAACCTCTATGGAAATCAGGACATTGAGACCCCCAAAATTAAGAACTTTGCCCAAGGCCACGTAATTAATAAGTGGAAGTATTAAGATTTGAACCCAGGTTTGTCAGCTTCTAAAATAGTAATCTGTACTTTTAAGCAGTATGCTACACCACTTTAAAGTCTTGGTGGACTTTTGTGAATGGCGACAGGATCAAAGAAATACAGTTAATGGAGCCTTACCACTTAAAGCCATAAATGCTCTTTCCTCTATGCCCAATTTACTACCAAAAAGTAGGCCTAAGGGAAATTCCCACTTAATACACATTGAAAAATCATAATAAAAACTGGTTTTAATTTTGAATACCTATAAATAAAATTGAACCACAGTGAGGTTTTTAAAAATCTTTAAAATGGTTATTATTGCCCAGTTTTCTTAATAATGAGACCAAGTAGTGAGATTAAAGTTATTTAAACCTGAATAAGATTTTTTTCTGTACATATTTCTTACTTGCTGAAGCAGTCGAATTTTATAAGGCAGTAGCTAAAAGCATACTAAATAAAAACTATAAATATTAAAATGCAAAACTATTATGGCAACAGTACAAACTTTTCTCTATGAACCGCTTGCCTTTAAAATGTGTACCAACTGAATTTTCCTACTAAATTTTATTTTAAGAAAAAGTCAAATTCCATTCCATATGAATACAAGTTTTACAGTAACATCTTGTCTCTCACAGTTAATTGCTACTTGTCTCTTTGGATATAATCGTTTGCATAACTTGATTCTTTTCAATAACAAAAAAGGATTATATAATCCTGGCGAAGCAAACATCATAAAAATTAAATTTACAGGAAATTAAAGGAATAAATGTTCCATGGTAACAGATCTATTGATATCTACCAAAAGATTAAATTATTTAATCTTAAAGTCTATGTAGTAACAGAAAAGCACTTGAGCCTACATTACTCTCCAAATATCATCCAAAATTAAAATTTTAGATCTCATTTTGAAATTACAGTGTTGAAAAGAAGATCAGTAGTACCAGCCATAAGGTAATGTTTATAATAAGTAAAAGCAAGGGTAGAAAGCAGAAATATCAGTGTAATTTTGACACAGTAAAGTACAAAGGTAAAATGGAAGCTACAGTCCACTTAAATGAAAGTTGGGCTATGTTAATACATGACCTCCTTGTCTATCTATTATGTTGCCCTTGCCCTCTGCACTTCTGAGACTGAAATCCTGCACCCAATGGCCAAAATCTCCCTTGGTCCACCACTCTCTTCAGTGATTGAGACTGGCCCAGATGTTTTGCCAAGACAGCACTGAGGAGTGCCATGACTGTGTGACTGCTGCCAGCCTGCTCCTAAGGAAATTCTTGGGGATGATGCCCGTCATTTCGCTGTACCCCTGGCGAAACTCACCACCGAGTCATCACACACTCTACTCCTAGGTCCATTGCTAAACCAGAATCGGCAGACATTTCTATCTCTGCATTATCCATCCAACTCCCACCTGTGACATCACCTAGGTATGATGTTTCTGTGAAGAATCACTTGCTTTCAAGTCACAAAATCTGGCTAATTTATATAAATTTGGGCAAACAATAGGGAAAATACATCACTTAAAAATTAATTTGTTCATAGTATCTTACAAAGCCTCTTCATCCCTACAGCCTAAAACTAGACCAGGATAACAAAACTGTCCAAGCAAAATCAGATGAGTATTGCAGTGCTGTAGACTATAAGGTACATGAAGGCAGAAACTGTACTAATTTTGCCGATTTTGCTAGAGCCTAGCATTGCAAGTTCCAGATAATTGGAATAAAGCTTCAGAAAAATAAATATATGAAGAAATTATACCTAAATTCCCCAGGTTTTTAAAGCACAGAAACGTTAGAATTGTGTATCTTAACATAGGAAGACTTAGAGCATAGTGGTTTAGAGTGTAGGCTTTGAAGCAGAAAAGACTTGAACGATGTTACAGCAAGTCACTTAAACTAGTAACCTTAGGGAAGCCACTTAAACTCTCTGACCCTTTGTTTTCTACATACAGTGGGAATAACAAGACTATATGCATTACAAGGTTACTGACAGGATTAAGTAAGATACTATATGTAAACTTCTCGGCATAGTGCCTGATACAGAAACTGTTGGCATTATTATTCAATATTATTATTATTACTCTTGATTTGTAGTGCCAGCATATGATTTAGGGTACAGGTGCCAAAGTCATGAAATTCCTTTCAAAAACTGTACAGATGAGATTAAAATAGCCATTCCTTTTCTACTTTATATAAACCGACATTCATGGAAGCTCATTAAGTCCAATTGCCATTCATTGGTACAGATATATCCTTTTGCTTCTGTGATGATGAATATAAAAGCTTTATACATATTCACACGATTATTTTGCTATTATTTGCCCTGTTTGCTTTCTTGGGCCTGAACATATATGCTTTGGGGAAAACAGCAGAATGCGTTCCTGTAACCCTCTGAGGAAATGGATTAATCATGAAATATCAACATGTAAAAGATACAGCTGAGACTCATGTATGTAAGTTTCATTGATTTGAATAGAAAATTGATCTCAAAGCCATGTGTGCATGGGCCACAGAAAGTATTATATTTCTAACAAGAAGAAATTAGTTGGCCCCTTTTCACATAGTCATTATTTTTCTTTTCAAACAAAGCTACGGGTTGACTATAGCTTCAATTTGTCATTTTAAATGCATCAGTTATTGGGTAAAATCACAAAATATCAGAGATATTAGGAAGAATATTATTCCATAATCTTTTAATTTCCCTGAGGAGGGATTATATCTCCAGGTCTCTTGCCCCATCACTTACTCCTCTCCCCTTGGGTACAGTGAGTTACCTGGTGGATGGGTTTTAGCCATTGGACTAAAATTATATTAGTGGGCAAATAATCTAAATCAGTAAGCATTCTTCTTCTTTCTTCACATTGAACCAGTGTGAGGCAGCAACTCTGGGTAAGTTGTATGCTGTGAAGACTCAAATTCACCCTCGGGTGCACAGTTCCAAGATTGTGAGGGAGTGGAGAAAAGTAAGCCACTGCCTCAAGTATAACTTAGTGATAAATGTCATGACTTGATATACTGACCATGATGTTTATTATTTAATTGGTGAATAATATGTGGTTTTTTGTTTCAGCTAGACATCTGGAACCTTCCTTCTTCAAGTGAGACTCAGTCTGATTTCTTCTCCATGTGTAGGACAGAGTATGCAACATTCATATAAGATGCAGAGGGAAGTAGCTAGTGTGATGAAGAGCATGGGCTTTAGAGGAAGACAGAGGCAAACTTTAATCCTGCTCTGCAACTTTCTACCCTTTTGAATTAGGACAAACTCCACTTGGCTTCAGTTCCCTTATTTGTTAAAATAAGGATAATAATATTAACTCAACATTTTTGCAAACCTAAAAGTACTTATGAATGTCTGGTACCTGGTCAACTCTCAATAAGTGCTGCTTTCATAGGAATATTTATTAATTTTTGTCACCACATCATCATCAAAACATTATTTTGGAATATGCCCTCTGTAGGTTCTCATGCCCTCCATCCATGACTCAAGCACATGTCTGATGCCTTGTGCAAACCCAGGTAAGTAGTCCAGCTCTGAAGTGGTGCAGAATCCAGTGCCTATAGGCAATACGATGTCCCTTCTCCAGAATTTTTTTATGCTCTTTCAGGAAAAGGAAAGTAAATGTATTGTGGCGCTACATGATTTCAGAGGTCTTTGGCTCCACATGGGTAATGTCTTCAGAGATAAAATTTAGGAAAAGGAGAAACATTTTAAAAGTTGGTATCTGTGCAAGGATGGCTCTGTCTGACTCCAGAGGCCACACTCCTAAATGCCATATTGCCGTTTCCTGGTTTATTTCCAGAAAGAATAGCTCCTGATTTTTAAAATATGTTATAGGAAAGATTTTTCTGTTTTCAAAGGGTGGTAAGAGCTCAGTTCTCCAAAGACAAGTTGTATGTAAGCCTTGCTCTACTGTAATAAGCACGCATAAAGTTATGCAAATAGAACAAAATCATATTTAAGATCAAAGGAGTAGCCTCTGAATAATCATCATCAAATGGACAAAAGAAGTGCCAGAGACTCAAAGATACCAACTAATACATGATTAATCAATGTACTACACTGTATAAATAGTATTCTATTGACTGCTGATTTATATAAAATAGCTGCCTAAGACTTTTGTATGCAAAGTAAAGAAAGAAGGAAATATTAGAGAATCAAGTAAAGAAGCAAATGGAAATTATAGTAGCATTCATTTGTTGTACCTCCCTATGGATAGATAAATTAAAATAAGAGTTCACATCACAGTCTTTTTTTTAAATAAAAAAATAAGTCATACAGCATTACTGGGGTCATTACACCATCTAGACTGTAACCAAAACTATATTTTCAGGTCTAAAGCAATGATTATGAGCCATTAATAAAATATTAGATGACAGGATAACATGCTTTATGAGGTGGGAAAACAGTGTATCACTGTTGGAAACTTGTAATAGCAGAAGCAGCAAATATCAAAAAGAAGATAGCCAACAATAGAGATAAGGACAAATCTGCTTGGCACTGATTAGGGGTGGAACAATCATTGGACCTTCTGCACCTCATTAATATCACCATAGCTATGAGAAGCAGGTAAATGCATAGTAGGGCCTAAATACAACGCCTCAGAAAACTTCGCATCTCTGTGGGCACCACTGAGCTAAATTAGAATAAAGAATAAACTTTAACCAGTATCTTCTGCACAAGCAACACAACAAAAAAAAGGTGTAGCATAGAACTCGCCAAACAGTATCTCTTCAATGAAAGGCAAGGGGCAGAACTATGAAAATGTTCAAAGGAGAAAGGAAAAGCAACTAAGAAAGCACATAAAATAATTATGGACCTGAATAATATTCATAAGAAGAGCCAACATGTATTATTTCCTAGGTGTTAAATACACCATTAAATGTTTTATTACAAAATATTTTTTGATGCAGCAATCCTGAAAGTGAAATCATATTATACACATTTTACAGAAGAAGAAACTGAATTTTAGTGAAGTTAAGTAACTTACACCTAGCTCTGCCTGACTCTAGAGTTTACAATCTTAAATATTATGTAGTCTCTTCTCAGTGTCTTCCCCAGGAGTAATGTTTGATTTTTAAAATAGATTTTGAATCATTAAAACTCTGAATATTTAAATTAGAAGACCCAGGCCATATCCTATGAGAGTGGTTCTAATAAGGCCTCTTATTTTTGTCCCAGTGCTTATTGAGAAGGTGAAAGATTTTTATTAGGCAATATATTTGACCTAACTGTGTGACTTTTCAGAAGGATGACTTTGACATTTCAAAGTGAGATGGAGCATTAGAAGGCTACATATATTTGCTGTAAAAAAAAAGAAAGCAATTTATGATGCTGCAAAAGAACAGAATTTTTTTTCCCAGGAAAAAAAGCCTCATTCTCTGAAAATCACCTGAATAGATTATATATTTGAAATGCTGAGAAAAATGAACAGATATGATAATAGTTGCTAACTCTAAATTTTGTAAGTACCTCTCAATAAATAATCTACACAAACGCTCACAATCCCAGTTACACGCAGAAATACCCACCCACACACACAGAGAGAGAGAGAGAGAGAGAGAAGGAGACGCAAACACACAATTTAACTTTTAGTCACATAAGGATGGACAGGCAATTCTTCCTGTACTGGTCTAAACCAGAGCTTGGCTGGAAGTGAACTGGGTCAGGGATAACACAGTCTTATTGAAAATACGGAGAGATCCTAGCAAAAATAATCTGCAATATAATCCTAGGGGAAATAAAGTACTATTAAAATAGGCAATAGTCAAAGAGTCAACAAAGCAAACCTTTAACTTCAGTCAGACAAGTCTATAAACAACTGATAGGGGTTAGGATTTGAAAAGTGCACTTAAGACAAAGACTCCAACCTGAGGAAGGATTCTAAGAGAGCAAGCTGGGGTGTTGTTCCCCAGGATCCCACTTTTAGAGGCTTAAAACATCAATTTAAAACCCAGGCAAGGTTTTTACAGTGGCTTGGGTGAGCAATTTCGAAACCATCTTCTGTATATTCCAGGCTTGAGAAAATAAATAAATATATTGAGGATGATGGGAGCTAAATTTCTCACTATTGGGGGACTTACAAATATAGAAACAGTGGATACAAAAATATACCCTGTGGAGCTGAATTAGAATTGGTAGTATAAGTATGAACTAATATGCGGTAGATTTAGAAGTTATATATAATATCTGTCTCTGTGTGTGTGTGTGTGTGTGTGTGTGTGTGTGTGTGTGTGTGTGTGTATTTGCTACAGAAAAGCGGTCCTGATTCAGGCCCCAAGAGAGGGTTCTTGCATCTCGCGCAAGAAAGAGTTCAGGGCGAGACAGCAGTGCAAAGAAAAAGCAAGTTTATTAAGAAAGTAAAGTGGTGAAAGAACAGCTACTCCATAGACAGAGTAGGACGTTCCCAAAAATAAGAGGAGAAAAGTGTCCACCCTAGGTAAAATGCTTGTATAAATATAGTATAGAAATAGATCTTGGTGAGATGTGCTCTGCTCTAAGGGTTGGTGATAAAGGATTAACTTTTCTTAATTACCATATTTTGCAAGAATCGATATTATTATCTTTAAAGCAAAATTAGGAATGTCCTTGTTTTCCAGATATCGGGATATCTGAGCACTCCCAAGTCTGGGTCTGTTTCAGTAAACATCATTAATTTTTTCCCTTAACCGTAAACATCTAGAGGTGAGGAGTGCCTAATGTTCTGGGAATGCAGTCCAGCAAGTCTCAGCCTCATTTTTCTAGCCCTCACTCAAAATGGAGTTCCTCTGGTTCGAACACTTCTGACATATTCATGCCTCAGTATCCACAGAAGATGAGTTTCAGACACCAAAATCCACATATGTCCTAGTCTCTGATATAAAATGGCATAGTATTTGTATATAACCTATGCACATCACCCTGTATACTTTAAATCATCTCCAGATTTGTTATAATACCTAATGCAATGCTGTGTAAATGCTATATAAATAGTTGTTATACTATATTGTTAAGGGAAGAATGAGAAGGAAAAGTCTACATGTTCAGTACATACGCAACCATCCTTTCTTTTTTTGAATATTGAATATTTTTCTTTTATCTGCAGCTGGTTGAATCCACAGATGGGGAAACCATGGATATGAACGGCCAAGTCTGTGTGTGTGTGCATGTGTGTGTGTGTGTGTGTGTGTATGTGTGTGTGTGTGACTGTGGAGAGAGAGAGAAAGAAGCATAATATAAATAATTGGTGAATCTGGGTAAAGGATATATGAGAGTTTCTGATACCATGCTTGCAAGTTTTCTGTAAAGATTAATTTCCAACAAAACAAATGTTTAAAACAAACAAAAAGTACCTCATGAAAGATCCTTGGGATTCCGTCTTGGGGGTTTGAATAGTTTTCAGTATCCAGTGTATGAAGACATTGAATCTAGAATTTAGGTAAGGGTTGAGGCATGTAGTGGATAATAAAGAAACCAAGTTTTTGGCAACAGGGTATAAAATAAAGACTACTCAGCAAGGCACAAGATAAGAACTCAGTTAACAAACCCATAGTGTAAAGTCAAAAAAGAACCAGCAGCATAGTTAATTCAGTGCTGAGCAGGTAATACCACTAGTATAAGATTTTGTAGAGTCCTCCTGCCTACTGACAGGTTTACCATCTAAGATGCTGAATGTATATGTTCAGAAGTGGCCCTGTAAAGCTAAGAAGGCTGCATGGGCTGGGAAACAAGCACGTTATTACAGTAGATTAGGGGGAAGTATTATGCAGCCGCACAACACAACAGTCTGAATAAACTAGGACCAGTGGGGACATATACCTTTAAGCTTATTTCTGTAATCCTCCAAGAAAGAAAATTTGGAAAATGTAATCATTGCAGAGGTTTAAAAGTCATCACACTTTGCCTCTTGCTAACAAAGCATAAGTCAATGTACGGGTAGACAGAAACATTTTATTTTTCTTTTGCTTCATTATCTTTCATGTTCTTCAGAACCAGAAGGTAAAGAAACTATCTATATTTATACCCATGGTTCTCAATCAGAGCTAAACTATGAAATCACCTGGAAGGCTTTATAAAATAATAATGCCTGTGCCTCGCTCCTATAGATTCTATATCATCGGTCTGGGATAGGGACCAAACATGATTTTCTTAATCTCCTCAGGTGATCTAATGTGCATTCAAGGCTGAAAACTTCCAGGCTAGACATTGCTTCTCAATATGTTGTCTCTGGACCACCTCTATCAGAATCATCTGGAGTATTTATTAAAAATGCAAAATCCTACATCCAAACCCACACTTACTAAATCAGGATTTTGAGGGTGGAACATTTTTAGCAAGTTTTCAAGGAATAGATTTGCTCACTGAAAACCACTTTTTTGGATATTTGCACAGTTCACTATGAAAAGGCAAGGTTAGTTCTCCAGGGCATATATATATATATATATATCTCACATCTCTGTTTCCAGGATGTTCCCTCATTGATCTTATGAAACTAGGTCCTCTTCATAATGTGATATATTATGACAGATTAAATGTCTTGGGAAAGTTGATCCATTATGTAAGGATAATGCAAGGCTTTCATTCTGATCTTCACAGAGAAGTGAGACACTTTAATATTACTTTGCTTAGAATTCTATTAGAAGTCAAATATTATGGAAGGGTTGGAAAACAATGAAGCACAGCATTTCATCAGCAGGACTGCTGTCACCTGGTTATAATGACAAAGAATTTGTCACCCTTGAGATATACCTTATACCCTCTATCAAAGAACAATTTCATGAAATGATAATGGCTAATTTCCTAACATGCTGATAGTAAATAATGCAGGTAAGAGAATTACATATGAGCTGATGAAGTCCATGATCTGTGCTGTAAAGAATAGAGAAGTAAGATACAGTGTTCTGAATCCTGCAAGTCAAAAAGAAATTATAGAAACAGTGAAGATGATTTTATGGAGAATAAAAAAAGTACTTCTTGGTTTTAGCATTCAATCCATTAATTGTGCATAAAGATAGCTATATCATATTGCTCAAGACATTCATTTGTTGTACCTAAAAACTCACATCAGAGTCCTTAAAAAAAAAAAAAAAAAAAAAAAAAGGAGTCCTACAGAATCGCTGAGGTCATTATACCACCTAAATTTTAACCAAAACTACATTTTCAGGTCTGAAACAGTGATTCTAAGCCATTAATGAAAGATTAGATGACAGGATAACATACTTTATAAAGTGGGAAAAGAACATATCACATTTTAGGGAACTTCTACAAAATGAAATCAGTTAAATAAGTTCTGGCATTGAGCCAGAGAACTACTGATACAGGGATACCTATGCTATGCAAAATGTCTTGTCCTCCTTAGTTCTGTGGGTAAAAATTCCACAAACTGTGTGATGAGAACATACTGAGATTAACTGTCCTTCCTATTACCAAGCAATCATTCTCTCTGCTGAATTTGGCTACATTAATATGTCCTAAGAAACCAATTCTTTTGACTCATTAATATACTAAAGTGTTAAGCAGCATATAAAGATATTAACATTCTCCCCACATGTTTGAGATCTGTATAACTGCATCTGGGAATTGTCACAAGAAAAAAGAACAAGTTTGCAATAATTAGATTTCTATTACTGCAGCTTTTCTCATTTTTAAACTTTGTGGGTATATGGTAGGTGTATATATTTATGGAGTACATGAGATATTTTTTGACACAGGTATGCGATGCATTAGAATCACAACAGAGAAAATGGGGTATACATCCCCTCAAGCATTTATCCTTTGTGTTATAAATATTCCAGTTACACTTTTTAGATATTTTCAAATGTGCAAATAAGTTATTTTGGCTATAGTTGCCCTGTTGTGCTATCAAATACTAGATCTTATTCATTCCTTCTATTTTTTTTATACCCATTAACCATCCCCACCTCCCCACCCACCACCCCCTCAACTACCCTTCCCAGCCTCTGATAACCATCCTTCTACTCTGGCTCCGTTTGTTCAATTATTTTAATTTTTGGATCCCACAAATAATTGAGAACATGTGATGTTTGTCTTTCTGTGCCTGAATATTTCACTTAATATAATAACGTTCAGTTCCATCCACGTTGTTGCAAATGACAGTCTCATTCTTTGTCTGGCTGAATTGTATTCCATTGTGCATATGCACATTTTCTTTATCCATTCATCTGTTGATGAACACTTAGGTTGCTTCTAAATCTTAGCTATTGTAAACAGTGCTGCAACCAACACAGGAGTGCATCTGTCTTTTTGATATACTGGAAATAGAACCAGCATACACCCTCAGTATGTCTTTATTTTGGAATATAACCACCAGTGATATTGCTGGATCATATGGTAGCTCGATATTTAGTTTTGTGAGGAACTTCCAAACTGTTCTCCGTAGGGGTTGTACTAATTTACATTCTCATCAACAGTGTACAAGAGTTCCCTTTTCCGTACATCCTTGCCAACATATGATACTGCCTGATTTTGGGATAAAAGCCATTTTAACTGGGGTGAAATGATATTTCATTGTAGTTTTGATTTGCATTTCTCTGATAATCAATGATGTTGTGTACCTTTTCATATGCCTGTTTGCCACTTGTATGTTTTTAAGTAATTTTTTTCAAATATTTTACCCATTTGTGATGGAGCTATTACATTTGTTCCTACAGAATTGTTTGAGCTCTTTATGTATTCTGGTCATTAATCCCTTGTGAGATGGGTAGTTTGCAAATACTTTTTCCCATTTTATGGGTTGTCTCTTCACTTGGTATCCTTTGCTGTGCAGACGTTTTTAACTTGATGTGATCCCTTGGTCCATTTTGCTTTGGTTTCCGGTACTTGTGGGGTATTACTCAAGAAATGCTTGCCCAGGCAAATGTCTTGTAGAAATTCCCCAGTGTTTTCATAGTAGTTTCATAGTTTGAAGTCTTAGATTTAAGTCGTTAATCCATTTTGATTTGATTTTTGTATATGGTGAGAGATGATGGTCTAGCTTTATTCTTCTGCATATCAACATCCGGTTTTCCTAGCACCATTTATTGAAGAGATTGCCTTTTCCCCAGTGTATGTTCTTGATACCTTCTCAAAAATGAGTTTACTGTAAGTGTGTGGATTTGTTTCTGGGTTCTCTGTTCTCTTCCACTCGTGTATGTGTCTGTTTTTATGCCAATATCATGCTTTTTTGTTTAATACAGCTCTGTAGTATAATTTGAAGTCAGGTAATGTGATTTATCTAGTTTTAATCTTTCTGTTCAGGATAGCTTTGGCTATTCTTGGTCTTTTCTTATTACCATAACTTTTAAATTTAATTTTGTGCCATGATTACAAGTTTCAGACCATTAACTAACTAGTGAGCCTGGACTTATGCTAGGAAATGCAAACTGACTTTATAGTAATTGAAACACATTTTTATTTACCATAGCTACAATTTTTAAAATATTATTCTATGCCACTTGTTTCTCATTCCAGTAAGTACATTTTCTCCATGTTGGGTATATGATTAATATTTTCTAATGCATACATATGTATGTAATCTATGTTTTCAGGTACAGATCTTAAGTAAGACTGTGTAAATGAACTTTTCTACATATGTCAATTTCTAATGGTCATTCAATAACAAACAAAAACATATAGATACACACATTTGTGAAAAAACTAGTGAGAAAATTGAAAAAATAAGCACTGAGTCAGAATGAGAAGAATGGTTTGCTCCACAGCTTCTATGACACTATTTTAAATAAGTATTGGCCACTCCATAGAGCCAAGACTAGATAATGAATGTAGAAAATATACTAAAAACATTCTTAAAACTTACTATGTCAAAAATATTTGGAATGTTCTCAAAGAAAGTACAGAACCTTTAAGTGGTATTTCCATTAATAATTTAGGCACAGACACTGTTTATGATTATTACTAGATGCTACCAGTTTGCTTTAATCAGAAATCATCCAGTTTGGGGTATTGCCCTAAAACCAGAAGACAGTCTTTATTTTCATTAATTTGTCAAGTAACGTTTAAGCATCTACTATGTGGCTGACATTTGGCTAAGCACTGGGATCACAGTCATGAACAAAGCAGAAGAGAAGTTAAGAGGCATCTGAGAAACATAACCTGGGTGTTCAAAGGCTCATTCCAGTTAAAGAAACATGGCTACCATATTCATTTGATTCCTAAGAGTGTTAATAGAGTAAAGAAATCACCTGAGACAAGGAAAATACCAGATAGTTTCCAGAGTTAAAAGGTAGTTTCACATGATGTTGATTTTTTTAAAGTCATGAGCTGTACCTAGATTTCTGTGCCTTATAATGTGATTTATGTACATTTTGCATTATGTTTTGTTTACCTCTTAATGAAATTGTATATTAACAATTATTTCATATATGAGGCATTAAACTCTTCATTTGTAAACATTAGATCCATAGGTCCTGTCTAGAAGTATCTACTTGAATGTGCAAGCTAATCCACTAGCTGCAAACTTCTGCTAGGTCAACTCAACTTCAGTGACACCCACATTACATAAGACCACTTTATGAAAGACCACTTTATGAAATGGACAAGGAACATTGAGAAGGAAAAGATACTGACTTGAAATACTGATACAGCCAGGGTGAAATTAGCAAATGAAATTTGATATGATGAGGATCCAGACAAAAAAATTTGGGCTGGAAATGATAGCCATGGATGATAAACAAAGGTGTCCAGAAACACAATTTCTGTAAGAAACCTTCTTATGTATGCACTGTAATGTAATATATACCTGTGATTTATCACTCATTCAGAGGTCCTTTGCACTACTTAAATAAATCCCTGGAACCTATAAATGTTGCCTTACATGGAAAAAGGGTTTTTTGCAGATGTGATTAAGTTAAAGATCTTAAGAAGAAGAGAGTATCCCAGATTATCTGAATGGGTTCTAAATACAATCACATGTGTACTCATAAGAAAGAGACAGAGGAGATAAGAAACACACACAGGAGAGAGTAACATGAAGACAGAGGCAGAGATTGGAGTGATTCAGCCACAAACCAAGGAATACCAGCAGCCACCAGAAGCTAGAAGGGGCAAGGAACATATAACCCCTCTAGATCCTGTAGAAAGAGTGTGGCCCTCACCTGCTCACACCTTACTTTCAGCCCAGTGATACTGAGTTTGGACTTTTGGTCTCCAGAACTATGAGAGAATAAATTCCCTTTATTTTAAGCCATGGAGTTTGTGATAATTTGTTACAACAGCACTGGAAACTTTATACAAATACTTTACATGATCAGCAGCTGGTATGAGTGCTAAGTCACTACTGAGAGATACAAACAAAAAGGAGCCAAGGCTGAGTCCCCAAAATCATAACTCTAAAACAGCACCTCCTTAAATCTCTGGTGGTGGTAACAGAAGAAACCAGGATGCCACGAACTTTTGGTGTAGTTCCCAAGAGTTATTATAAAATTTTCATAAAAGCATCCTAAAGCCAGAATGAAAAAAAAAAATCTCTTCATTCTTCCCATTTCCATGGCTTTCAGTATTTTTTATTTTACTTTGTTATGGTTTTTCTTTCTGACAGAGTCTTTTACATACATAAATAGTTTAATAAAATCTCTCAGTTGTGGCTATCAAAATAACATTTTTTGTGTGACAGTTTTCCAAGAAAAAAATGGGTTACAACTTTTAAAAATTTAGTGGTAGACACAAAGTAAAGCAAAAAAGCAAGGAGTAACCTAAGTTGATTGAGAGAAACATAAAGTATTTAGACCTAACATTGGTTAAAGATGTTACTCTGGAACTCACACCAGGGCACCAGTAGCCATGGTCCCAAGGGTGATATAATTAGAAAAAAGAGACACAGTTTGTTTGTCTGGGGTTAGAACCTTGAATTATTTTATTGACAATGATACCTAAAACCCAAGTAAAAGTTGTAAACATTTACAAAGGCTTATATGAGTTATGTCTATCTCCACAGTACACAATTTCTTCCAAATTCATCGGCCTCATCAAACACTGACCCACGCGTATTAGAATTGTACAAGCAACCTTGAGCAGCTGATTATAATTTTATACCTTTTATCGGATTCTTGGTATCTTATGACATGCAGTACCTACCTATTAGAAATGGATAAGCTGCCAGATCAGCGATGTTCAACATTGGTTGTACATGGGAATCACTGGGTGAAGTCTTACAAGCACCGTGTCTCAGATCGAGTCTTAGAGATTCTAGTTATGGTGTATTCTGGACATCAAGATTTTTTTTTTAATTACTCTAGTTGTTCTGAAGTGCAGATAAGGTTGGAAACCATCTGGGCACCAAGGATATTGCTTAATCCAGAGATTCTTAAACTGTAATGTGCATATGAATCAACTGGGGAAAACTGTGAAAATATAGATTCTGATTCATTATATGGGAAATTAGGTTCTGCATTTTTCACATGCCCCCAAATGATGATGATGCTGGTTGTTGAATGCTACACTTTAGGTAGCAAGAGCTAAGATCATTGCTTTTCCATTTATAGAAAGTGATACTATTAGGAAAGCACACTTAAGTCTGCATATAAGACTGCTCTTAACAAGGAACAGGGGCTCTGGTTGTTCTGCGGACTTCTATGGCTCTGACTACCTCAGGCACTACCCACTTACCCCATGACCAGGATCAAGGGAAATGATGTCCTGGCTCATCTGTGACCCATTTCCCTAAACACCAGTGGCACATTCATTGCATGTCTTTGCCTCAGACCCACAATTTCATTACCAATATCCAATACCTAGAGATAAGACAAATACCAGAATTACATACATAGAAGAATATATAAACTATGTGTGCATTGCCAAAAGGGTTGCAGGTTATCATCAGGTAGCTCTGTCCATAAGTTAGGATATTTAGTCTACTCAAGAGCTAAAGAACCATAGTCAGTGTAAACAAACACAAGAGGAAAAGATCAAAGGAAATTTGAGAGTTGCTGAATTCAAACATTTGCCCCTTAAGCTGGCTTCCCAGTACTGTTCAAACCAGTTTGCGGTCTCCATTTTTAAACTTACCTTATTTAAAAGTGCCCAACTCTTTAGAGACCAGAACAAAAGAGCTAACCAGGAAAGAAAACTTTAGCAACTCTGCATCTTTGAAAGGTTCACCAGTATGTGTACACTCTGGAGCTAGAAGAGATATGTAAATGGTTATACTATTGTTTGCAGCATGTACAAAATGGAATTTATTTTATTACTTGTTAAAGCTCACAGTTTAAAATGTGTTTCAACATGTTGGAGAAGGAAAAATTTTTTACTATGTGGTTAATAGGTTTTTCCAACTAATTGCCTATAAATATTTTGCTAACTTTGTTTTTCTGAAAGGGAAAATTAAATTATTGCTGCCACCAACAGGGTATTTTAATTGCCATTTGAACAAGATATAGGTGAAATGCTATGGATAAAATTTAAAATAAATAATGCCTCATTTTAGGAGTTACTGGGCATTCCCCAAATGCTATGCTTGTAAAATGGCTTGGATAGAAATACAGCCATATAGAGATATTGTATCTTTTGTGCAGACCCAGTTTTAATGATATGAAATTAATCTGACACAAGTAGAAGATACATGTCTCCAAATTCCCATGGACCACTTTTATCAATAATTAAATCGTATAATTTTGTCTCCATGTTTATATTCACTGTGTCCCACAGTGAGTCAAATCATAGAATTAGCATGCTCAAAATGGAAAAGAATCTTAAAGAACTCAGCTCCCATATTTTATATATATATATGGAAACAATTTCAAAGATCTTAAGTAGTTGGCCCGAGATTACAGAACTCAATAATAACATAACCAAGACTAAGATCAAGTTCTCTTGATTTCTTGTTCACTGCTCTCTATATCATGAATTAATATATGTCAGCTAAGTTTGAGAAGATAATTATAGAGATGAGATGGTGAAATAGACATGCTGTGTGTCAAAGCTATTCCTTGGATAGTACCATTAGAATGTTGCCATTGTTCATCAGGCACCACCCAAAAGGCAACTAAGCCTAGCACTATATTATTTGTAGTGTATTCTTATACTACAAATATGGATATTTGTAAAGTATTTCACAAGGATTTTTAAATCCCTATGTGAGCCACTGTAGGTAACTTTTTAGGCATGAGACTATTTTCTTGAATCATCTATTAATTTGAAGAGCCTTAACAGGGGTAACTGATGAATGGGTAGAAATGGATATTGACTTAAGTTTAAATGAAAACATTTCCCCATTTTAGTTGTTGATTAATGTGGTAAAATTTCTCTTTTTCTGATTTCTCTGTCTATCAGTCCATTTCTACAATGGTCACCATTGAATGAGTTAACATCACTTTGTTGACAATTTCTAAGAGTATCAAATTGTGTTGCTCACATCTTGTCACATAGAAGAGAAATGTTTTCTCAATTATTATCACAATTAAAAATGAGTTTCAATCCTTCAGAAATTTAAGTACATCTATGAAATTATTTGATTTCTAAATATCACTCCCTCAAATATATTCTATAACATATGTTTATTTTTACAGAATTTGGAAGACTGTATTTGTTTATAAACTGCAGTGCTGCAAACATTATTATTCAAAATTATCTCCATTAAACATTAAACATCCCTTCAATATTAGAATGATTTAGTCTTTTACATAAGGAAGCCTGAGAATATCAATGATCAATGGCACGATGCTTTTCAACCAAATGTATCCTTATTGTATGTTATTTACCTGTGAAAATATGTAAAATTTCTACACAAGTCAAAGTTCAAATTATAATTTCATAGTGACCAGAATTCCAGTATCAACATTTATTTGAATGGTCTGAGTATTTTATCTACAGGAGACTGTATTTTTCAGATATTTTTCTAAATAGTAAGGCTAAATTTGGAATTTGGAGTTTGTTCTTTTGGATTTTTTTATTTCAATAGATTTAGGGGTACAACTGGTGTTTTGTTATAAGGATAAATTGTATAGTGGTGAATTCTGGGCTCTTTGGGTACCTATCACCTTAATAGTGGACATTGCACTCAATAGATAATTTTTATCATAGAAAATTTTATGCTGAAATACCTACTTTAACAATTTCATTGGAACATGTTTTATCTACCAGAAACTGCATATATGTAAATGTGTGTGATTTGATGAGTTTTGATAGATGTCCACCCTTGTTTTCACCACCCCATAGACAAGATATTGGACATTGTCAACACCTTTCTGGGTTTCTTCATGCCTCTTTGTCCCAGTGGGATGTTTCAAAATAAAGCTCTCATTAACATTTGTGTACAATTATTGGTTTGAGCATGTGCTTCAATTCCTTTTGGGTAACTATTTCAGGATGGAAGGGTCATGTCATATTTTAAGTACATGTTTAACTTTTTAAGAAACTACCAAACTGTTTCTCAAAGTGATTGTAGCATTTTATATGTCCCTCAGCAGTGCATAATAGTTTTACTTTCTCCATGTTTTGATACATATATACAATGTGTAGTGGTCAAATCAGTATATTTAGTACTTCCATCATCTAAAACATTCATTGTTTCTTTACGGCAAGAATATTTAAAATCCTCTCTTCAAGCTATTTTGAAATATAGAAATAGATCATTTTTGAGTAGTGATTGTAAAGGCAACTATAAAATTTGTTGCTCACTCAAATTTTTCATCCTATTTTCTGGCATAGTCTTGAGGTCTCTAGGTAGGTTCCCTACCCAGGTTCTGAATGATTAAAAAATAAAACAAAGGAGCGGGAGGTAGAGAACCAAAAATATAACCTTCATTATTGATGAAGTATAAGCTGAAGGGAGTAGCTTTATTTCTGTTAATCAAGCGAACTTGTTAAAACCAAATTCTGGAATCAAACACTATAACTCACTGATTCATAGAAGCACTGAACCAAGACAGGCCTCCTTCCCTGTTGGGGGCAGAGAACAATATGTCTCCCTATAGGCAGCCCTATTCTCAAAATGGACAAAAATGGGGCTGAGCCAAGCCTGTCAGTTGTTAATCAATCACATAAGTAATTCCAACTTTCCTGGGACAGAGTGATTAAAAGAGTATAGAGCTTCCAGGGATGTGCTGGAAACATTCTCTCCTCATGGAATCCATAGAAGTTTAGAAAATGTATCACTCCCCTTTAACATAAACTATGTAAAATTTGACCCAAGTCTTATTAACAATTCTTTGTCTCCCTCTACACGTCACACTGTCATCACTTTCTTCTGCTCTTTTACGACTTCCCCTATTTATATGGTTTGGCTGTGTCCCCATTCAAATCTCAACTTGAATTATATCTCCCAGAATTTCCACGTGTTGTGGGAGGGACCCAGGGGAAGGTTATTGAATCATGGGGGCCGATCTTTCTGTGCTATTCTCATGATAGTGAATAAGTCTCACAAGTTCAGATGGGTATATCAGGGGTTTCTGTTTTTGCCCTTTCCTCATTCTCTCTTGCTGTCACCATGTAACAAGTGCCTTTCACCCTCTGCCATGATTCTGAGGCCTCCCCAGACATGTGCAACTGTAAGTCCAATTACATCTTTTTATCTTCCCAGTCTCGGGTATATCTTTATCAGCAGTGTGAATACGGACTAATACACCCATGTTCCCTAGCCATTTACCACTAAGGCAAATAGGGATCGGCCTTTTTCTGGCTCAGGTGTATAATATGATGGATGGCACTTAATGGAGTTCTCGAATAGATGAATTGATAGAAGCTGGCTCCCCGTTCTTTAACAAAAACAGTCATAGAATTGGATGGAGAAGTTCATGGTACAAATACATATTCATGGTAAGAAATGTATTATAGTGAGGGACAGAAAGAGGTACATCCAGCGGGAGCCAGGACACATGGGTAAGTCCTGATAGTAGCACTAACGTTCTCTAATTCTGAGAGGTGAAGCCAGCTGGACGTCTGGGTAGGGTGGGGACTTGAACTTTTCTGTCTTACAAGAGGATTGTAAAATTCACCAATCAGCACTCTGTAGCTAGAATTGTAAAACACACCAATCAGCACTCTGTGACTAGCTAGAGGTTTGTAAAATGCACCAATCAGTGCTCTATAAAAACATACCAATCAGCGCTCTGTGGCTAGCTAGAGGACCAATCAGCACTCTGGAAAATGGACCAATTAGAGCTCTGTAAAATGGACCAATCAGCGGGATGTGGGTAGGGACAAATAAGGGAATAAAAGCTGGCCACCCCAGCCAGCAGCAGCAGCCTGCTCAGGTCTCCTTGCAAGCTATGGAAGCTTTGTTCTTTCGCTCTTCACAATAAATCTTGCTGCTGCTCACTCTTTAGGTCCCTGCCATCTTTAAGAGCTGTAACACTCACCACGAAGTTCTGTGGTTCCATTCTTGAAGTCAGCAAGACCACCAACCCACTGGAAGGAACCAACTCCAGACACAATTCTAGCATTTTCTACACATGTAAAAAAATATCTTGACTTTGTCTTAGTCATTATTTGTCTCCCATGAAATTAGTTACACCATGTGGCCAATAAAAATTGGAGATTCTCCTAGACAAGAACAGCTATACCATCAACAAACCAACTCTGCCTAAAAGACATATTATTTACATGGGTAAAAATAATTCTCGTTGTGTATATGTAAATAAAAGGAATATGATAAATTGACTGTATATATAAGTAAAAGGAATATAATAAATTGACTGTAAATATCTCCATTGGGTTCATAAACATGCTACTTCAGAGGTAAAATGTTTATTATTTTATTTTATTTTTTAAAGAGAGAGCCTTTCCATGTTGCCTAGCCTGGTCTTGAACTACTGGCTTCAAGCAATCCTCCCACCTCAGCCTCCCAAGAAGCTAGGATTACATGCACAAGGCTCCATGCCAAGCTAAAAATCTTATTTTTGACAACTGTCATTACTAAGAAAGCTTCTATGTTACAAAAGCTTTGCACTTTCTGAAGCTGGTTCATAGTGTTGGTGCTTTATTGATGTGAGTAAAATGTCTAATTTAAGATAAAGATGCAGGGAGATAAAAAAACAAAACAGTAGTTTAACTTTTCACAGCTCTATTCTTCTGTCATAAGGCAGCAAACATCTGTCAATAGCCCTTCTGTGCCAAGGGACGTTTGGGAAATATTACCTTATATACCATGGTTTTATGGTAATTTGCCATGTGGTAATCCTTTCTTTATCTGGGAAAGTAGACAGACTGGATAAAATGTCAGTTAACGGGGCTTGGTACATAGGGTATTTCACTCACAATTGATAATTTAATATTACAACCATGAAAGCAATAAACATAACATGGTATTCAAAATCTTAATAACTTGTTCTAGGTTCTGAGAACTTTGCCTACTTTCTACTTTGTAATGTTCTTTAGAGACAATAGGAAGCCCACAGTTCTGTACACCAAGTGAGAAAGAGGGTGCTATTAGTACCTAATATCATTGTCAATTCACTCAAGCAAAAAAACAAAAAAAAAAAAGGAAAGCAGATGACCTTACTCTCTGGAAAGCAGTGCTACGTTGTGTCCACAGATGATATTCCAACCTAAAATGAGAGGGTGGAGTACAGTGGGGGTATCTTCAGTGTTTGAACTTGTGAAGCAATTCAAATAAAGATAAATTACTAGGAGAAAACTGAGAAACTCGAACAGAGATAACCTGATTAATATTTATTATTATCTTGAGTAGAAAGCTCAAGTGCCTTCTTTGAAAAAAATCATTTCACTTATATCTGTTTCTTGGAGTTTTAAATCTTTCACCTTCTGCCTTATAAATAAAACAGTCAGTTATTTAATATAGAGCTTGGCCAAGAGAAATGAGTCTCCCATCAAACACTCCTTCTCTGTCTTGAACATTTGACTCTAACCCACTTAGTTTACACATATGCTGTTTTAACTTAGATATTATAAAATCCTCACAATTGCCCTATTAAGTGTGCAAAAATTGTTCTTTTAACTCACTAATTTATTATTGATAAAGATGCTTCTAGATGCCTACCTCTAGGCTTTCTGACTAGAACTGTAATTTCTGGAAGCGTATAATATTATAATGAAATTACAATATAAAATCATTTGGACAGCCCAAAAGTTTGCCCTATATATTTATTCTTTTGGAGCTTACTAGTGTTGTCTTTCAGATAACCATTAATATAAATATTCATAGCCCAAAATGGTATTCACTAAATGATTGTGTTTATTTTTTAATGTTCTGTTACTTTTTTTTCTAATAATCAGCCAGAAGCTTAGGTATTCTTAAACAGATCTTTCATGATGTTTAAGATCAATATTGAAAGTTATTTCTAAAGCATCTTCCCTTTAGTAGAGAGCCTCTACATTTGCTGACTGACATGTATTCCTAGTTGTAAACTTTGGATTTTTCAACCTTCTCTAAATTAGACTGGTTTGCCTAATGGCTACCTTACACTCCAGTAAACAAATGTGATGTAATGTTAGTTTACATAAGTCTGTCTCCATTAAATTTATGCAAGAAATGTGCATTAAGTTACTGGGTTAAAAGATGTTTGCAATGGAGTCAAACTAGAACACACTAATGATATTCTAACTTACTCCGAATTTCCAATAACTCAGACTAGGTTGGTAGTTGCTTAACAGAGTGGGGAGAATATTGTTGGAGGGCTTTTTTTTTTTTTTTTTTTTTTTTTTTTTTTTTTGAGATGGAGTTTCGCTCTTTCTGTCACCTAGGCTGGAGTGCAGCGGCGCAATCTCGGCTCACTGCAAACTCCACCTCCTGGGTTCAGGCCATTCTTCTGCCTCAGCCTCCCAAGTAGCTGGGACTACAGGCGCCCGCCACCATGCCCGGCTAAATTCTTTTGTATTTTTATTTAGTAGGGACAGGGTTTCACCATGTTATCCAGGATGGTCTCGATCTCCTGATCTCGTGATCTGCCCACCTCGGCCTCCCAAAGTGTTGGGATTACAGGCGTGAGCCACCGTGCCGGGCCTGTTGGAGGGCTTTTTAAGAATAATTTGCAAAGTTAAATGTATTAAATTATGTTATATTATCCGTTTAAAAATATATGCTTTCTTTAGAAAATAACTGAGATTTTTTTTTTTTCTGGTTATCTACCTGCTGTTATTCACATTTTTGTTCCCAATAATAATCATGATACTTAAAACATCTATTAAATACTATGTACAAGGGACACACCTTGCATAAGTTTTATAGAATCCTGAAATCTGCCCTTCATATGAGAAGAGTTAATGTCCTCTATTTTATAGCTAAGGGTATAGAGGTACAGTAACTTAGCTAAGTCCACAGCTAATAAATAACATCCACTATTTAAACATAGTGTGATATGAGACTCTATCACTTGCACCTTTAACCATTGTTTCCTTTATTGCATGCATGTGTGCACATGTGTATGACATTTAAAAGATACCATGGCAACAAATAAGCCATGCTTTTTCCCCCTAATGCTAAGGCAAAATAAAATCCCTAGTTAATATAATGTAGTAGTTAAAAGCATAGAGTCTGGATTGACAAGGCTGGAATTCAGTTTCTTCCATCTTTTACCTTTATATAGCTGACCAAGTCACTTAACCTGGTTGAGCCTCCACTTCCCCAGATATAATGTAATGATAATAATACTTCCTTCATGAAGCTATTTGAAAGGAAAGTAACAGCAAGTGCAGGAAAGAAACATCATTTATTGAACGTCTGTATGCCAGGTACTATAGTAGGTATTTAGGTTCGTTGAGTCCTTTTGGAAAAGCTATAAATATCAATAATCTATTTTACCAATTAAGAAACTAAAAGTCAGAGATAAGTGACTTACTCAAGCATATAAAGTAGTAAGTGGCCAATCCAGGATTAGAATCCAACCGAGGCCCATCTGGTCACAAAGCCCATGCACCTTCCCACTATGCTAATTTGTTTTCCAGGTGAAGAGAAATGAGTATTGATAGGAAAGATGGAGTGGCAGAGATCAATTTGACCAAGTTCCCCATTTCTATTTTTGAGTATGTTTGGGGGCGACATGTGTTCCATAAATGTCTACTGTGCACAAAGTAAGTTTATTTTGTTTTGCCTCAACTAGCAATGGACCACTTGTACATTTTCTCTTCTCAAGAGAAAAATAGATTTGATGGCGGAGTGGACTATTTTTTCATATATTTACCCATTAATTCATCAGGCATTTACTGAGCTACTTTTATGCTCCAGGCATTGTGTTAGATGCTGAGAATACAGAGCTTTAGAAAAGAAAAGAAAGAAAAAAAATGAAAAAAAAAAAAAAAAAAAACCCAAACAATAAACACAAAACGAAACAAAATCAAAAATAGCACCTGCCCTCAAAGAGCTACTTGCATTAGCACATATGTGGAAGGAGTTGTTAAAGGGAAGACATTTATACACAAGATACTTCTTTTGTTCTTTCTGGCTCCCAAAATAGAATCTTATCCCTGGGAATTGGTACCAGAAGATGAAGGAAACCAGCAAAAATAGTTACTCCAACCTATCTCAATTCTGCTTTTAATTTCCCAATATTTATGGCCTGTAAGATGGGGAATATACCCAGCACTTCGGGAGGCCGAGGCGGGCGGATCACGAGGTCAGGAGTTCGAGACCAACCTGGCCAACATAGTGAAACCCCGTCTCTACTAAAACTACAAAAATTAGCCGGCCATGGTGGCATGCTCCTGTAGTCCCAGCTACTCGGGAGGCTGAGGCAGGAGAATAGGAGAATCGCTTGAACCCGGGAGGCAGAGGTTGTGGTGAGCCAAGATCACACCACAGCACGCTAGCCTGGGCAATAGAGCGAGACTCCGTCTCAAAAAATAAAAAGAGAAAAAAAAGAAGAAA
Organism: Piliocolobus tephrosceles; assembly: GCF_002776525.5. Classification (NCBI taxonomy): domain Eukaryota; kingdom Metazoa; phylum Chordata; class Mammalia; order Primates; family Cercopithecidae; genus Piliocolobus; species Piliocolobus tephrosceles. Next base: position 60,391,554 of record NC_045445.1, on the reverse strand, counting down.
AAGAAAAAGATAGGGAATATAAAAACATAGGGAGTCTTAACATTCTGATGTGTCATTTCAAAAGTGAATGGAATGTTCCTTTTTAACAATGCCTTCATATAAAGAAATAGAATGAGTGTATCTTTAGACATTTAAGAAGGTTGAACAGTTAATTATTTAAGTTGTTTTAACTTTTTTTCCTCTCATGCCAATTTTTCCAGACACAGCAGAAAAAAAGAACAGGAGCTATTTCAAAAGTCATAGCAAAAAAGGGGAACTCTGTTATAGCCTCAAGATTATAGAACCAAAATAATTACAAAGTGGTTTTTAAGCTAAGGCTACATTTCCATCAGTATTCCTTATGAAAGAGGTTTTTTTCGTTTTTGTTAGTGTTAATAGCTAATTGTATGCATCTGCAGCATGAAGTATGTTTTGTTTGGATTCTTTTCAATTAAATGGCATTACTACTAAGAATATGAGCAAGAAACAAATTTCAAGACTATGTATCCCATTCCATCTTATTGATTACATATTTCTGTGAATTAGCCTAAATCTCCTCCATAAAGCTGACTGGTTAAAGGAGGATTACAAGTGAATAAGAAATTCATGGAGAAGGAAAGATGATGTAAAATATATTGAAAATAATGGCAAAAACTGCATTTACTTTTTCATGAACCTAACAAATGGGGGCACATCTGACTGTAGAAAAACTTATATCCAGAATTATAAAGAAAAGTAAAGATGTTCTACTGAAATGGATGAATAAGTTAAACATTTTCCTACCTGTATCTTTTAGCTTCTAAGTCATTTCTTTCGATATCAAAGCTGCCAAGGTCATCTTTGACTCTGTGTGTACGTGTATATGTGTGTGTGTGTGTGTGTGTGCACGTGCACACGTGCACGTATATTCATTTGATAGTTACACATTTTGAAAGCTCAACGTGTTTCAAGTTGCTAAAATTCCAAACAGAGCTGTAAATACAATAATCCTGGTTACAAAGTTAAACGACACAGTACAGAGGATTTCAGTACTGACTAGTACTACTGTTAATTTTTGAAGGAAAATGTACATGTCCTCATATATTGGAATTTTTCTCTGGAAAAAATACTTTTCCCTTGTATTGCTAAAAAAAAATAAGATTAAAATGCACCATTCTTTTTTTTTTTATTTCTGTATTTTCTTTGCTTGGGTTATTTTCCATAATAATTTTGTTGTTCTTTGACTGCTAATTCATCTTCCTTATCTTATAGTGCCACCTATTGACATATCAGAAATAGTGCAGATTTTAAAATGGACAAAAGTATAGAAATGTGCCTAAATAAAGCTCACTTCGCTTCAGTAGTCAAGTTCTGATAGAGGAGCAGGATCCATGCTTTTGCCCTTATAGTTATTTGTTCCTAGGGAAAAAGCAATATTCAACCTTTTTCACTATTCTTTCCTCCAGAGTATTTGATCTAGGTGATCTTGTTAGCAGTTATTTAGTAAATCCATTTCCCTAGATCTGGCGAGCCACAGTGAAAACAAAACTGGATGATTTAGGCTTCTATATTAGAGCTTGATGTTTTAGGAAATCAGGTAAGACTTCTTTCTTCTTTGTGCATGAAAAGAAAGCTTCTACAAGATAACCATGTCCTTCTCAAGGACATAGCAAATTAGCACATATATTTAAAGAGCTAAATTTGATAAGTTTTACGTATAGCCTGTGGTGAAACTGAAGAAGTGGATGAAGGGGTTATCAGGTGGTTATTACAGAGATTTTATTACAGAACTCTCTATAACCCTCATCTCTATAGGGGGAACTCTTTTACCTTGCACCTGAGTACAGGACTGGGCCCGAACCCTGGCATCTGGATAATTTGAATGCGGATCTCTGGAGGTTTGCTCCCCTTCACTAGGATTGTAAGACATGGGCTTGAATAGGAATAACTTCAAAGAACTATACCCTCACCATGGTGATAAGGGGCTCATTGCTTCTCCCTTGCTGATTTCAAAACAGTGAATAAAACCTAAATTGCCTGTTCTAAACCAGTGAAAAAGAGCAACAGAGAGAGAGAAAAAAAATCTGTATCAGGACTCTTCATATCTGTGCCAAATATTATGTTCAAATTGAAAATAAATTGGGAAAGAGGGTGAATATAGGAGAAATTCCTGAGTACAAGAATTCTAGGAATATTACACTAATTAGCAAGTTTGTCCTATTCCAATGTTACTAATCCCATTATTGATGATGGATTAATAATGAACTATTGTAAAATAATAAGAATTTATTAATTACTTTAGAAAGGTAACAATGCTACATGTGTGTGCCAATAGGCCTCCTATTCTCTAGCATCGAACCACATAATTATACTTAGAAAAGAAATGTTGGATAATAAACAATCAAAAGACTTATAATGATGTGGTCTTCAGAAGGCTGAAAGCATAAGATAATTTTAGCAATTCAGTGTCACCATTAAAGTTACTTTTTACCTGGATATTGAAAATAACTAGCACACTGGGAAAATGTCCTTAACTTTCAGTAATCAGAGTGCATCCTTTAAAAAAAAAATCCCTTCCGTTTTAGATCTCTTAAAGTAAGACAAACATCCTCGACTCCCAGGTACAGGCATTCTCTGAATGTTGATCAACCAAATGGACTCTAAAGACTCAGTCGACAGATCCTCTGTGGATTTACTTAAGGGCAGGAAAATCATGTTTTAAGGAACAGACAAGCCAGGAAATGCACCAAGGCAATCAACTCAGTGAAGTATTCTAGTACCCCTGCATAAGAAAAAAAAGAATTCCCTTCTTACTTAAATGTCTCCATAATGGGAGATATGATGATGAGAGTCCCTCAAAATATGAGTTAAATATAATAATTTTATCTTTAGAAAATTTTATTCAAATTTATTCTCACTCAGTTTCACTGAACATTTTCAGAAATAACCTAAATGAAAATTCCAGTGGTATTAAGACTCATTTAACTCTATTTGTCCCTCAAAAGATAAGATTCCTTTCATTCATTTTTAAATGGTATACCCTACAAAGGAGAAGAAACTTGTTTCTCAGACCTTACAGTTGAATGGTTTACTTTAGACTCTGCGAGGTGGTCTCTATTAAGTGAAGCAGTATCAGTGGTAGCTAGCATTTATTAAGCACATACTATATTCTAAGGGCTATGCTAAAAGACTTTGACCCTAATAACACAGGAAAAGTACTATTATTCTTATATAACTTGCCCAAGGTCACTCCTCTAATAAGTAGCAGAGCAGATACTAAAACCTAGGCCATTCTGACAAGTCAATATGCCATAGTACCTCATCATATAAAGGCAAACAGAAGGTCCTGTGGATGAACAGTTTTGGAGAGATCTGCAAGACTTCCCAGAAGAGATGATCATCCAAGATGAAGCCTAAAGGAGAAACAGAAATTAGTCAAGCAAAGCAGAAGAAAGAATGTTTTAGGCTAAAGAAAAAGTATAAGAAGGCATAAAAAATAAGGTTTGTTTCAAGAACTGTAAATAATTAAACGTGACCGAAGCATACTGTGAGAAAAGGAGTAGTAAGGAGAAATCATCATGAAAAGATTAGAAGATCATGGAAAACCTTACATGACAAGTGAGAGAATTTGAAATTCATCAAGAGGCATTGAAAGACCCATTTTAAGAAGGGGAGTGCCACGATCAGATTTATGTTTTTGAAAAAAAACAAATCAACTCTGGATCAAGAGTACAAAATACATTGGACAGAAGACTAGAAATAAGAATAGTTAGGAGACTGTTTCAGTGATCCATGAAAAATTATAATGGCCTGAACTAAAAGAGTTGCTGAGGAGATGGAGAGAGAGGAACCAAGTTGAGAGATATTTGAGACATAGAAATGACAAGACTTAAAGATTGAATGTTGGCCGGGCGCGGTGGCTCAAGCCTGTAATCCCAGCACTTTGGGAGGCCGAGACAGGCGGATCACGAGGTCAGGAGATCGAGACCAGCCTGGCTAACACGGTGAAACCCTGTCTCTACTAAAAAAATACAAAAAACTAGCCGGGCGAGGTGGCGGGTGCCTGTAGTCCCAGCTACTCGGGAGGCTGAGGCAGGAGAATGGCGTAAACCCGGGAGGCGGAGCTTGCAGTGAGCTGAGATCCGGCCACTGCACTCCAGCCCGGGTGACAGAGTGAGACTCCGTCTCAAAAAAAAAAAAAAAAAAAAAAAAAAAAGATTGAATGAATGTTGTCAGTGAAGAACAGAGAGGATTCAAGTATGACTTTTAGGTCTCTGGCTCAGACCCCTGGTGGATACAAAAATTGAGACTGAGAGAAGGATTTTAGAGCTTATGGATTTCTACACGCCTGCTGTAATCCCCTCCGATGAATTGTTAGCCTTTTTAAAAGATTCCAAGGGAACACTCAAAAGTTTCCTATAGAGCTAGAATATTGAAATATCTTCTTCATTTGATTGGTATTCACAGGGTGCATTGTGCCAGTATGGTGTTAGGCACTGGGGAAGGATGACAAAAAGAAGTATAAGTTATGGCATCTCCCCTCTAACAGTGAAGACAAAACATACAAACCTAAAAATACATGACAGTACAGAAGTGACTGCCAGAATAGGTGAAGATACAGAGAAATCAGCTAACAATGTTATAGTATAGTAATACACTAGTACATGTACAAGTCGAGCATCCCTATTCCAAAAACCCAAAATCCAAAATTTAAAACTCTTTGAGTGGCAATATGATGTCCTAAGTGAGATATTCCACACCTGCCCTCATGTGATTAATCACGATCAAAACTCTGTTTCATGTACAAAAGTTTTTTTTTTTTTAAATAATGTATAAAATAACCCTCAGTCTATGTGTTTAAGATGTATATGAAACATTAATGAATTATTTGTTTAGACTTGGGTACTATCCCCAATATATTTCGTTAGATATATGCAAATTTCCCCAAATCTGAGAAATCCAAAATCTGAAACACTTCTCATCCCAAGCATTACAGATAAGGGCTACTCAGCCTGTATAGTCTAGATAGGATAGTTGATGCTGTGACGTAAATTAACAAAGGCCTAGTGTATGTGTAGTAATCTCTTCAGAACACATGTTCTCAATAAGATGGCTAGAATTTGACAATGACTTTCTTAGGGTACTTTCTCTTTCCAGCTAGTTTCTCTTCCCCATTTCTTTCTCTTTCCCAGGAAGAGAAAGTCAGGAGGTTAACTTTGAAGTTTTGGTGGTGTGGACAACAGCAGAGAACAGTGATCCTTCTGTATGCCCCAAAATAGAAAAGAATCCAATATTAGTGAACAGTTGTAATATATACAATGCTACATGCCAAGTACTAAGTCTTTTGTGCATATTCATTTAACCCTTACAAAAAAAAACTTGAGTCAGACTCTATTATTAGCCCTGTTTTATAGACACAGAAACACACATGGTGAGGTTAAATAACTTGTCCAATGTCAAATGCCTAGTAAATGGTATAATTAGAATATAAACCCCAGGAATTCTGGCTCAAGAATTCTATATCATAAGTGTTCTGCTATGCCAATACACATGACAACTCTTATGCTTATTCACCCGGTAGAAGAAATAAATATAAGAAACGATTTTGTCTTGTCTTATACTTTGAGTGAGCATCGTGTTTTGGGGGAACAGAAAAGGCGAATGGCATCTCTGAAACAAAGTTTCATCTTGGGAAATGTATTTGTCTGTCTCGCATTGCTACAGACTACCTGAGACTGGGTAATTTATGAAGAAAAGAGGTTTAATTGACTCACAGTTCTGCAGACTGTACAGGAAGCATGACTTGGGAGGCCTCAGGAAACTTGCAATCATGGTGGAAGGTAAAGGGGAGGCAGACACATCTTTATACGGAAGAGGAGGAAGCAGAGAGAAGTGGGAAGTGCTACACACTCTTTTTTTAAAATTATTTTTTATTTTATTATACTTTAAGTTCTAGGGTACATGTGCATAGCGTGCAGGTTTGTTACATATGTATATTTGTGCCATGTTGGTGTGCTGCACCCATCAACTCGTCAGCACCCGTCAATTCATCATTTATATCAGGTATAACTCCCCAATGCAATCCCTCCCCCCTCCCCCCTCCCCATGATAGGCCCCAGTGTGTGATGTTCCCCTTCCCGAGTCCAAGTGATCTCATTGTTCAGTTCCCACCTATGAGTGAGGACATGCGGTGTTTTCCAAATCCCGAGAACTCACTATCTTGAGAACAGCAAGGGGGAAGTCCGCCCCTATGATCCGATCACCTCTCACCAGACCCCTCCTCCAACATTGAGGATTACAATTACACATGAGATTTGGATAGGAACACAGAGCCTAACCATATCATTCCACTTTTGGCCTCTCCCACATCTCATATCTTTCTCACACTGCAAAATATAATCATGCCTTCTCAACAGTCTCTCAAAGTCTTAATTCCTTTTAGCATTCACTCAAAAGCCCAAGTCCAAACTCTCATCTGAGACAAGGCAAGTCCCTTTTGCCTATGAGCCTGTAAAATCACAAACAAGCTATTTACTGTCAAGACACAATGGGTATATAGGTATTGGGTAAATGCTCCTGTTCCAAAAAAGAGAAATTGGCTGAAACAAAGGGGCTACAGGTCCCATGAGGTTCAAAACAGAAGGGCAGTCATTATATCTTAAAGTTCCAAAATAATCTCCTTTGACTCCATGCCTCACATCCAGGGCACATCAATGCAAGGGGTGGAATCCCAAGGCCTTGGGCATCTCTGCTTCTGTGGCTCTGCAGGGTACAGCCCCCTTGGTTGCTTTCACTGGCTGGAGTAGAGTGCCTGTGGATTGTCCAGGCACATGGTGCAAGCTGTTGGTGGATCTACCATTTTGGGGTCTGAAGGATGGTGGCCCTCTTCTTGCAGCTTCATTGGGCAGTGCTCCAGTGGAGACTCTGTGTGGGGGCTCCAACTCCATATTTACCCTTTGCATTGCACTAGTAGAGGTTCTTCATGAGGGCTCTGCCCCTGCACCAGATTTCTACTTGAACATCCAGGTGTTTCCATACATCCTCTAAAATCTTGATGAAGGCTCCTAAGCCTCAACTTTTGCCCTCTGTGGACCCACAGGCTTAATACTATGTGGAAGCCATCAAGGTTTGTGGCTTGCTTCCTCTGAAACAGCAGTCTGAGATGTATTTGAGGCCCTTTTAGCCACAGCTGGAGCTGGAGCAGCTGGGATGCAGGGAACCACGTCCCTAGGTTACACAGGGCAGCAGGGCTCTTGGCCCACAAAACCATTCTTCCTTTCAAGGCCTCTGGGCCTGTGATTGGAGGGGCTATCACAAGTCTCTGAAATGCCTCCAAGGCATTTTCCCCATTGTCCTAGTTATTAACATTCAGCTCCTATTTACTTATGCAAATTTCTGTAGCCCGCTTGAATTCCTCCCCAGAAAATGAAATTTTCTTTCCTACCAATCATCAGGCTGCAAATTTTCTAAACTTTTATGCTCCGCTTCCCTTTTAAATATAAGTTACAGTTTCAGATCATCTCTTTGCTCACATATATGACCATATGCTGAAATTTCTTCTGCCAGATAACCTAAATCATCACTCTCAAGTACAAAGTTCCACAGGCCTCTAGATTGAGATACAACATCCCCAGTTTTTTGGCTAATTCATAGCAAGAATGACCTATACTCCAGTTCCCAATAAGTTTCTTATCTCCATCTGAGACCACCTCAGGCTGCACTTCATTGTCCATATCACTATTTCATTTTGGTCACAACAATTTAACAAGCCTCTAAGAAGTTCCAAACTTTCCCTCATCTTCATGTCTTTTTCTGAACCCTCTACATTGTTCCAACCTCTGCCCATTACCCAGTTCCAAAGTTGTTTTCACATTTTCAGGTATCTTTATAGCAATGCCCTACTTCTCCGGTACCAATTTTCTGTATTAGTCCTTTCTTGCATTGCTATAAAGAATTACCTGGGTAATTGATGTAGAAAACAGTTTTAATTGACTCACAGTTCTGCAAGCTATACAGAAAGCATGGTTTGGGAGGCCTCAGGAAACTTACACTCATGGCAGAAGGCAAAGGGTAAGCAGACATATCTTCACAGGGCAGAGCAGGGGAGAGAGAGGGAAGAGGGAAGTGCTTCACACTTTTAAACAACCAGATCTCATGAGAACTCAGTCACTAACAGCAGAAGAGCAAGGAGGAGATCCACCCCTATGATGCAATCTTCTACTAGACCTCTCCACCAACACTGACGATTGCAATTTGACATGAGATTTGAGTGGGAACACAGAGCCAAACTACATTCAGAAAATAACAGAAACTAGAGTTATCTAACATCATATTCCTCTGAAAATAATTCGGAACAGTGCTGGAGTGGACATGGAGAACCTATATATCTTGCTGGCCTTACACAAGCAGTGCTGCAAGAGCTGTCTGTATACTGCAGCCTGCCCAAACCAAATATGGGTAGATGTTCACATACCTAATACTTTAATGTACTGAAGCCACAAAGACATCATTTGAAGTTTGTATACTTGTGCTCAGGGCAATTCATCAATTAATAAATATTTATTGAGCCTTCTATGTGGCTCTGTTGTGTATTTATAATTTACAAGCACTTTGGGTTTGCTACAGGTAAATAGCATTTGCTTTTGGACCTACTAAGAATAGTAATTTTACTGATTTTTTTATTATTCCAAAATTTCAAAAAAGAGTCACTCTTTCAAGCTTTCGCTGCACTAGAGGCTTCTAATTTTATAGCAGTTGTCTTGATAATCTTTTATTTATGATTTTAAAAGTAATTTCTTGTTCTGATGAAATGATCTTAAAAGGTGTTCCAATAGCTTTATATATTTATAATTAACATTTAACAATTCTACTTAATATGCAGAACTGTTTATTTTCAGAGTTAATGTGATGCATCTTTGGTTTCAACCATCTCAAAATGATAACAGTATCTTTTTGCCTGGCCCTTCGTGATAATATAAATCAAATTCTTGAAGACAATTACTAAATTTCTTTTAGGTCTTATTTCAATGTATTTCTGGAAAAATACTCTTAAAAATGTCTCTTTACATTCACAAAATATCAGGAAAGACATTAATTCTGCATAGTAGCTAGTGCTAATCTTTCCTTAGCAATGAGAATCACCACAGTAATAAAAAGTGTGAATGGAAATGACATTGTGACAGTTGAGTCTTCCAATTTTTTGAATTCTTAAGGATTTGTAAGATGAAAATGTCTCTTTCATGGTCCAAATAAATGTTTTTTACTGAAGAAGAAAGATGAGGCTATTAAAATGATCTTATTTCTCCAGGAAAATATTTTATGACTGTGTCTACATGGTGCCAAGACATGATCGATTAGGTGATTTCAATAAAGTTAGAGAAATCAGGCAATTTTGTAAAAAAAAGAAAAAAAAAACTAGTTGGAATGATAATTTTGTTAAATGGGAGTGTTCGGCTGCCTTTAGCCTTCAACTGGTATTGTTCGTGTATACAGTTACAACCTGAGTCATTTGTCTTCTCATGTGTCACCACTATAATCCATGTCTTCAAAAACACCAATTACAATGTCAAGTTATGAAATCAATGTTAAATAATTATCATGAGGACACTTTCTTTTTCTATAGGTTGTAGAAATTAAAAACTGAAACTGAAAAATGTAAAAAGCACCTTGGAGAAAAATAAAGCTATGTTTCAAAGATATGCTTCAAACCAACTAACATTATCTTTTAAATGTATTTTTACAATAAAGATATTTCAAGCTGAAAGAAGATATCCCCTCCATTCCAAAACAGCATTATGCATTAAAGGAGGAGAAAGATTACATTTCTATTTTTGAGATAAATTGAAAATATTTATATTTTCTCAATAAAACATCTACCAAAAATATAACCCCCAAAGTTATTTGAATTTATGCATTTTCTTGATTGAAAAGTATAATTTATATTCTATAGCCCACTACACATACTGGATTCTTTTTTATAGGAGGGATCATATTGATAAAGAATATGAATTAAGCCGGGCGCAGTGGCTCACACCTGTAACCCAGCACTTTGGGAGGCCAAGGCCAGCAGATCACTTGAGGTCAGGGTTTCAAGACCAGCCTGGCCAACATGGTGAAACTCTGTCTCTATTAAAAATACAGAACTTAGCCAGGCATGGTAGCAGGCACCTGTAATCCCAGCTACCCAAGAGGCTGAGGCAAGAGAATCACTTGAACCTGGGAGGTGGAGGTTACAGTGAACAGAGGTCGCACCACTGCACTCCAGCCTGGGCCCTAGAGTGAGACTCCATCTCAATTGAAAAAAAAAAAAAAAAAGAAGAAGAAGAAGAATATGAATTAAACATAACAAAGCAGTAGCTGAGTCTTGAAGTACTGTGAAAGGAAAAAGAGTAGCCACACAAAAACAAATTAAAAAAAAAATAAAACTAAAACAAATCCAAGCATAATAGAATAGAAAAGTTTGGTTCAAAATATCAGGACTTGTCAGCATCACATACTTAAATTCAATTGAATACAATCTACTTTTATCCAAATAATGTGAAAAGAGCAATCACACTATCTAGGAGAGGAGGACAGTTACCCTGTGTTGTAGAAAGCCCATGATATTTAGTATTTAGGAGGTCTCTAGCCATATTTTTAAAAAATACATAAATGTAATGCTACACAAATACTCAGAGTAGATAATCACAATGTTGTTTTTTTTTTTCAGAAAAATTATGTGCTATATTATACTTCTCCACATATTCAGAGTTTGTGTAGATGTGAAAGCTGTGTTTCTTCATTTTGTAAAATCAACCAAACATTGATTATAGAGCACGTTTATCATTTATGTTGATCTTTAAGGTAATAATATTTTCTAAATCAATCTTTGCACTATCAACAAACATTTCCTGACAACTGTAATGCAGAACTAGACACTGTCGGGGCAACACCAGCATTGACAATGGTGTATTTTTTAAGTGTCATAACAATTTGAGTCCCTCCAATTAAGAGCACAGGATCTACAACCAACTACTTTCCTTCCCTTCACCCTTTTCCTCCTTTTTCTTTACGTAAATGTTTGTTGAGAGTCCACTTAGTACAGAACACTGTACTGGGTACTGTTAGGGACTCTTCATTTAACTAAAGTGTAGATAAATCAGATATATGAACCAACTTCCACAAGAAATTACTTATGACCAATTTTATGAAGTCCAATTTTCAATTAGGACTAAGAGAGCTTCAAAGCATTATGTCATATTGAATATCCTGGCAATATCATATCTCAGGATTGTGGTACAACTATATGAGACTCTTTCCAGAGCATCTGTTCTAGCCTGCTCAGGTTTCTGTACTTTCTCTTATACTGTAGAAAATTAGTGAAGTTTACTGGATTCAATATTTGGTCTCCTACTTAGCTAACTGAGTACCAAAAGCTCATTTCTCTTAATATGATGGCAAAAGTAGTGATTACTTCTGGCTAAATGGAGAGTGTAAAAAAGGAGAGCTTTTTTTTTTTTTTTTTCTTATTTCCTCAGACTGTGCCAAATTATAATGAAGGATATGGAATGGTTTTTGGTTCTTGGTCTGTTTGTGTTCTAATCATCTACATTTCAAGTCTCAAGAGCTTGTTTTCTCTGCTACAATTTGCTAACTTATGAAACAGTTTTCTATACCAATTGAGAGTTTGCTCCATTGAGTACTGGTGCAACAGAAGAGGTAAAAGTTATTTGGTTCTGACAACCCAACTTCAGAGGAAGGATTTTGAGTTGTAGTTTCCTTTTTGATTTTCAAAGAACAATCTGACAAGTTTATTAACAATAAGCACACCATCCATTTTGAATAGAAAAGAAGAAAACAAAAAGCATAGTGTCTGCCCGTCTGTGATACACAGTGACAAAAGAACAGAACACTAAGCATTCATTGAGTGCCTAGTGTGGGCCAGGTGCTTTGCTGTCCTTATTTAGTATAAAAATTAAAACTCACAAGGGTCAAATCTATATTAGTTTTGCTGGGCTACCATAAGAAAGTGCTACAGACTCAGTGGTTTCAACAACAGAAGTTTATTTTCTCAATTTTGGACGTTAGGTAGAGTCAGAATGCCCAAGCACCCCTTTGGTTGTGGGCTGGGAGTCAGTGTATTCTGCCTGAAATCAAGAACTGTGGTTTGTCCTTTGTTCAAGTTTAATGCAAGTTTCAGAAGGTAGCAACGGAATCATTCCACCTCCCCATTTCTTTTCTTACATATTTAAAACTTTAACAACAGAAACCCACATGATACACTGTATTTTTTGCAGAATTGTGAATATAGCACAAATACACTTGTATATCATTGTAATAAAGCAAGGCGTTTTTGTTCATAATGTCGACAAAAACAATTAAACTCTGTAAAATATTTGAAGAGATTCATTCTGAGCCAAATATGGGTGAACCTGGCCTGTGACACAGCCCTAAGGTGGTCCAGAAAGGCGGAACAGTTTAAAGTGGGTTGGGTGGGGGGACTCCGAGGTCTCCCTCGAAGATGGAGATGCTTTGATATAAGGTCTTTATTGTTTAATAATTTGGTAATTCTAAAAGGTCTTAAGAAATGACCAAGAGCAGAAATAAATATTAACCATTACATATTCCAGAGGTGGACTAAGCTGATGGAAAGGTGTGGGGGTTTCAAGGAGTGGTGATAATGCTTTAAAAGGTTTTACTTGTTGTTTTATAACTGCTGAATCTCATAATCTTTCTGGTTTACCCTAGGTGTGTATCGTCTGTAAAAGCTTTCTTTTTTGGCATACTAGATTTATCCTGTCCTATTCTAGTCTGTAGTGAAGCTCAATAAAAAGGCCAGGTGTTTCATAGTAGATAGCCAAATAAAATTTTAATAACAACAGACTGCAGAATAATAGGCATAAAAAGCTTTATATAGAGAATACAGTAAATATATGTTAGAGTACAATTTCCCTAATTTGCCCCATCAGTCAAAACTGAAAACTCTCCTGAACGTATTGCACCTCTCCCTCTATGTTATTATCTAAGTGCGTTATTTGTTGACTATGTTACATTTTTTTTCTTGAAGTTTTGTTGGAAAATAGATTTCTCCCATCTTCTTACGTAGTGTTTAAACAGCTTTACCTAAAAATAAAAATAGGTCAGTATACTGGGTGGAAAAATTGATGAGACCTCCATTTCAACCCTTACACTCCAACTTTAATAATCAAGACTTCAGTTGATATAAAATAGTCATATTACCCGGTCCCCTGACACTTTTTGTCCCTCATACCTAATCCTTTCATCAAAGTGATGGATTTTAGTTTCAAAATTACAGTTCTATTTGTATAGTCCATCTTTTTCTAACAACATCACAAATCCAAGTTACTCTTTTAAAGGCCACATTGAGAGTAAGCCCTCAACAGGTCTGATTTATTTTACCCGTCTCCTACTCTCTCATACTGAAATCAATATTACCTGTGTGTATGTGGTGATGAGAGATTGCTACATGGATAAAACATCTAGTTTTCTCATGCATATTCTTTTGAACAATCTAAGGGACATAGCCAGACTAGAAGTTATAAAATGCAAATAAAATAAAGTTTTTAATTTTTCAAAGATTCATTTCCCACAACAGCACAGTATGAAGAGAAAGGCAGTATGAAGTGCTTTCAGTGTGTGGGAATCATGATTTCAACATTATACTCTTGTAAAACAAAAGATATCTGAGACAGGTCTCAATCAATTCAAAAGTTTATTTTGTCAAGGCTTAGGACATGCCCAGAAGGAAACAAACAAACAAACAAACACACAAACACAGAATCACAGAAATAGTCTGTGGTCTGTGCCTTTCTCCAAAGATGAATTTGAGGGCTTCAGTATTTAAGGGGGAAAAACGGGCTGGAGGGGAAAAAGGGAGGGTATGGTAATTCACATGTTGCAAGAGAAAAGGAGGAGGTGGGGGAATAGTCAATTATATATTCATCTCCTGCTCAGTAAATTGGCACTTTACATAAGATAAGGTTAACATAGAGTAGCTACCTATAGAGTAGAAACTGCTTTGACATTGGCAACCACAGGATACTGGCAGAACCCTGGAAAGCTGTGGGATCCCCTAGAGATCTAGCACTTAGCATGGGCTGCCCCTATGGGAAGGGAGAGTGCAGATCACCAAAGTGCCCTTTGGAAAAAGGGAAATGTGGTGAGGCGCGATTCCCAAAGGGACCAGCACCAGTGGCCAGAAATGGATGTGGAGAAGGGGTAAGCTTCCGCTCCCCCTGTTGACTGTTGTGGATGCAGCAGAGGCCTTCCCCACTGGGGACTGTTGTGAGTGCACCTGGAAACAACCTTTCCAGAACTATTTATGGCGGCTAGACCTGTGCTGGAAGTGTGCCCCTGCCACACAGGGCATAAGGTGAACATAGACAATGTGAACACATACGTTGCATGAAGGGCAGGGTTTGTCTCCCCTTCATGATAAAGCAGACCCAGAGCAGCAGTGTCCCAGCAACATAGTACAGACAAGCCACAGAGCTGTCTGCTCTGAACTGTGGGAAGAGGCTCTCCTCTGAGACCATTTCAGTGATAGCCACCAGAGGGGTATTTTTGCAGACCTCAGTCACATGACTGCTGGGAGACAAAGGACAGTGTCTATATGAGCTGAAGGCAGCAAGCCCTGTGAGAGGGGCATGATAGAGAAGCAGACCACATTCCTGGTGACCAGGACAAGAAGCTAGTGTAGCACCTCATGCCCCACTCCCTGAGACCTCAGTGTGCCCCAGTGAATTCCCTCCATCACCCTAGTCCATGCAGGTTCTTCCATTTGTCATCAGGTTACTGGAGAACAAGCCAGCTCTTACTTTACATTGCCACCCAATGGACTGGAGACTGAACTGCACCACCAACTAAAACATTCTGCTGTCAGAGGGCATATTGCTAGTGTATGAGATAAGCTTCCTGAAACCTCTGCACTGCTAGCCCCATAGAAGATAGTTTGTTGGACCTTATGCCCAATACACCACTACAACAAGCAGCATTTATGAAAGCCACTGCACAAAAGCCATCCATAACCAAGGAACCCCAGATCCTTAACACCCTGAAAGTACCCAGTAAGCAAGCCAAATGATCATACACAATATATATGACAGTCAAACCGTCAAGGGGAAAAATAATAGAAAATTTAAAAGTCCCATTCAAACAATAGCAAATTAAAAAATAAAAAGAGACAGCTTCTTCAGGTGGGAAGTAATCAGCACAAGAACTCTGACAGTATAAAAACAGAGTGCTTTGACATTCACAAAAGATTGTACTAGCTCTCTAGAAATGGATCCTAACCAAAATGAAAAGTTAGAAATGACAGATAAAGATTTCAAAATACAGATTGTAAGGGAACTTAAGGAGATTTAAGAGTTAGTTGAAAACCAATACAAAGAAACCAGAAAAACAATTTAGGATATGAAAGACAAGATAGATATAATAAAACAAACAACAAACAAAAAAACTACTGGAAATGAAAAATTCACTGATGGAATTTCAAAATACAGTTGAAAGCTTAAGCAATAGACTAGACAAAGCAAAAGAAATAATTTCAGCACTGGAAGACCAGTCTTTTCAATAAACCCAGTCAGAAAAAAAAAAAATAAAGAAAAAAAGTGTTTAAACAAATGGACAAAGACTTTGAGAAACATAAGATTATGTAAAGTGACCAAGCCTAGAACTTAAAGGCATTCTGAGAGACAAGAAAAAGTAAGCAATTTGTAAGACATATTTGAGAGAATAATTCAGGAAAAATTTCTTGATCTTGCAAGAGAGGTAGACATCCGGATACAATAAATTCAGAGAGCAACTATAAGATACCACACTAGACAACGATCACCAGGGCATATACTCCTCAGACTATCTAAGGTCAACATGAAATACAAAACAAAACAAAATAAATCTTAAAAGCAGCTAGAGAGAAATGTCATATCACCCATTAAGGAAAACCCATCATATTAACAGTGAACATCTCAGAAGAAACTTTATAAGCCAGAATTCATCACCACTAGACCAACCCTACAAAAAATGCTCAAAGAAGTTCTAAACGTGGAAAAGAAAGGACAATACTTACCACCATAAAAACACATGTAACTACAAAGGTCACAAATCCAATAAGGCAACTACATAATTGAAACTACAAAGCAACTAGCTAACAACAGTATGAAAATAGCAAAACTTCACATATCAATATTAACTTTAATTCAAATGGCTAAAATGCTCCAATTAAAAGATATAGAGTGGCAAATTAGATTTAAAAACAAGGCCCAACCATTTGCTGACTAAAAGAGAGCCACCTCACGTGAAAAGATACATACAGACTCAAATTAAAAGGGTGGAAAAAGATATATTATGCAAATGGAAAACAAAATACAGCAGGAGTTGCTATTCTTGTATCAGATATAACAGACTTGAAACCAACAACAGTAAAAAAAAAAAGATAAAAAGAACATTACATAATTATAAAGATTTCAATTAATGAAGAAGATTTCCTTATCCTAAATATGTATGCACCCAATACTGGAGCACCCAGATATATAATGCAAGCACTACTATACCTAAAAAATGAGAATGACTTTGGTACAATAATAGTGGGGGATTTCAAAACCCCACTGACAGCACTAGATAGATCATCAATGAAGAAAATTAACAAGGAAACTCTGGACTTAAACTGGAATATTGACAAAATGGACCTAATAGACATTTACAAAACATCTTATCAACTAATTGCAGAATATACATTTTTTTCTCATCTGCACATGGGACATTCTCCTCAATTGACCACGTTTGGCTATAGATCAAGTATTTATAAATTCAAAAAATGGAATCATATCAAGCACCTTCTCACATCACAGTGGGATGCAATTAGAATTTAATAGCAAGAGGAACTCTCAAAACCACACAAGTATATGAAAACTAAACAACTTGCTCCCAAAAGACTTTGAGAAAAACAACTAAATTAAGGCAGAAATAAAAAACAATTTTGAGACAAATTAAAATAGAATCATAATATACAAAATCTCTGGGATACACCCAAAGCAGTGCTAAGAGGAAAGTTTATAGTGTTAAATGCCTACATCAAACAGATCTATAAGGAACTCAAATAAATCAACAAGAAAAAAGCAAATAGCCTCATTAAAAATTGGGCAGAGGACATGGGCAGACATTTTTCAAAAGAAGACAGACAAGCAGCCAACAAGCACAAAAAATGCTCAACATCACTAATCATAAAAGAAATGCAAGTCAAAACCGCAATGAGATACCATCTCACACTAGTCAGAATGGCTATTACTAAAAAAGTCAAAAATGTCAGGTGTTGAGGATACTGAGAAAAGTGAACACTTATACACTGTTAGTGGGAATGTAAATTAGTACAACCTCTATGGAAAACAGTAGAGCAGTTTCTCAGTGAACTAAAAATAGACTCTATTTTTGACCCAGCAATCCCACTACTGGATATTTACCCAAAGAAAAAGAAATAATTGTATCAAAAAGACACCTACACTTGTATGTTTATCACAACACTATTCACAATAGCAAAGTCATGGAATCAACAAGAGTGTTTCATCAATGGATGACTGGATAAAGTAAAAATGGTATGTATACAACTTGCAATATCACACAGCCATAAAAAATAATAAAATAATGTGTTTTGCAGCAACACGGATGGAGTTCAAGGTCATACACCCAAGTGAAATAACTCAAAAACAGAAAATCATATACTGCGTGTTCTCACTCATAAGTGCGATCTAAACAATGGGTATACATGGATATGGAAATAAAAATAATAAACAGTTTGGACTCCAAAATGAGGGAGGGTGGGAAGGAGATGAGGCTTGAAATATTGTCTAGTGAATATCATTTAAAATATTCACTATTCAGGGAACAGGTATGCTGGAAACCCAAATCTCACCATTGTACAACATATCCAGGTAACTAACCTGCACGTTATCTATCATTTAAGAAAACTAACTTGCACCCTGAATCTATCATTTAAGAAAAATTAAAAATTCCAAAACAGAGAAGTTTTTCTGTGTCTGTGTGGGACCAGTGAGCTATATGGCATGGCGAAACACAATTTCCTTTACTTTCCATTTTCTAACTTATAAAGTCGGGGGAGGGAAAGTATTCTAGAGGAATTCTAAAATTCATTTAAGCTCTGAATACATAACTGTCTACTTCCTGATTTAAATAATCACACAATTCTTTCACTCTGATTTTTAAAATTATGGAGTATATAACTGGAAGATATGAATTTCAGCAGAATATATGCCATGCTTTTATAAATGGCTCTAAACTTTTTTATTTATTTCACAGTGGATAGATTATGACACAAACAGAAAAACGTGTTTTAATGTTACTACAGTCTACACCCTTAATCATAAAATTTAAGAGAAAAAAATACAAACTATCTCACAGTCATCAAAATATTAGGTGTGCAGTGTTGCTTAAACCCAATTCATCTGTTTTCACTTAAACACATTGAATATATTCCCCACCTCTAACAAGACATAGTTTAGGGAACTAAGTCTCTAATCAACCTAATACCCAGCTCTCTTTTCCTCGTTATTTACCTCACTGACAGACAATTTCATTAACCTCCTCCTGTGTAATAATTTTCTCTGTCACATGCTCAGGGAAAACATATTTTCTAGCTGCACAATTTTGTGACCATGGTAAACGACATGTGTTTTCTGAAATTTGCCAAGGAGATAAACTCTGACACCTGGCCTACTTAAGCTAGCTTGAAAATAATGGGGGGTTCTTTTTGTTCATTTGTATGAGAAACTTAGAATTTTAGATTTCCATTAAAAATGTAGTGATACTTCAGGACTTGGTACATCAGGGCATCTCATGACATGTTGCATTTTAGAAATGGATCTGACAACACTATATTGAGAATAATGAGAAATCCATCTTGAGTATGGTGCAAAATCCAAGCATGCAGTGATTGTCTCTGCATTACTGATTTTATCTGAAGGATTCAGTAGTTCTATCATTGGGTTGTGTCTTTACCAACTGAAGAGTTTAACTGCCTCCACGGGGTTGAAAACAATTACTGAGTGTTTTTAGACATAGATAGACACTGAAGGGAAAATTGCCAGTTATTTGGGGCTTCGTGAAGATAGGCCAAAGGCAAGTGCTCTGTGGGACAGCAATCACCCACAGAAGAATGCCCTTTTAAGCTTACTTAACAACAAGGGGCTATCACAGAATTTTTCCAGTTGCATAACCACTAAATGGGACATACAGACAGATATATTTACTGAGGTGAAATTCTGAGGTTTTCCATTTTACAATTAGCCAAATCATAAAATGGTCAAAGAGATAATCGTTTTCTCAACTTGTTTAGATCATCTGAAGCTCTAACCATTTAGACTGCTAAACAATGTATACAGACAATTCTTTCATTAATTCACTCAATTACCTCTTACAAAGAGATACTATGAAAGGAACTTGGGACACAACAATGAATAAGTATATACACTTCTTTCCCCAAGTCGCTTAGAATCTAGTAGGATGAAAAACATACAGATAGATTCAATAGAGTGTGTGCCAATAGATGGAGGTACAAGATCTTATGGCAATTCATACATAGGGAGACATCCAATTCAGTTTGGGAGTGGTTCATAAAGATTTCTTTCTTTCTTTTTTTTTTTTTTGAGACAGAATCTCGCTCTATTGCCCAGGCTGGAGTGCCATGGCTCAATCTCGGCTCACTGCAATCTCTGTCTCTCGGGTTCAAGCAATTCTCCTGCCTCAGCCTCCTAAGTAGCTGGGATTACAGGCATGTGCCACCACGTCCAGCTAATTTTTGTATTTTTAGTAGAGATGAGGTTTCACCATGTTGATCAGGCTGGTCTCAAACTCCTGACCTCGTGATCCGCCCGCCTCAGCCTCCTAGAGTGCTGGGATTACAGGCGTGAGCCACTGTGCCGGGCCATAAAGATTTCTTAAAACACGATAATTTGAGGTAAGACTTGAAAGATTATTAGTTTGCTAATCTGCTGGGCATGGCAGTAGTGCATTAGAAGCAAAGGAAATAGCAACTGCAGAGCTCAGGGATGGCATGAACAATTGTTTGAAGGTGACAAACACAAGATCATGTTGTGGTAGAAACAAGGTTTAAGAAAGAAATCATAATAATTAATTTGTTTTCTTAACTGCCGTTTTCACTAAAAGTCAAATGAAGCATAATGCCAGTTAATTGAGGGCTCTGAATAATTAAAGTTTTCAAAAACAACAATGAAATAGCAGGGGAGATGAAGGGGTAAATATAAGTATACTACATGAAATACGTTTCAAGATTTTGTTTTTATTTGAAGAACATGCAACTGACTGTGGTGCCAGGTTGGACAGTAGTGGGTCTGATTCAGCTGTGGTGTGTGTATATGGTTCTTTTTATTTATTTATTTATTTTTTTACTGTAATTATCATCATGTGTTCTTGTCAGCAATTCGAATTCACCACGGAAATAATGCAAATTTTATCAACTATGCTGCTTTCACTCAATCTTTTTCTTTCTCTCTCTCTCTCAACCCCCTCTCCCGACTCTTTCCCTTCCCTATCCTTCTTCTTCCTCTTTTTCTCACTCCCTCTATCTTGCCTTGTTCCAAAAATGTCATAAGGCAGCTTAGCAGTCTGTAAAGATGCATGCAATACAATAAGAGAACATAAATTGAAAATAAGTGAGAGTATGAGGCAAAGGAGAAATGAAAGCAATAATGTAGAGGAGAACTAAATAAGTGGGATTAACCAGGAAGAACATTTCATGAAGGCCTTATAGAATAGGAAAAGTGGCCGGGCGCCGTGGCTCAAGTCTGTAATCCCAGCACTTTGGGAGGCCGAGACGGGCGGATCACGAGGTCAGGAAATCGAGACCATCCTGGCTAACATGGTGAAACCCCGTCTCTACTAAAAAATAAAAAAGAAAAACTAGCCGGGCGAGGTGGCGGGCGCCTGTAGTCCCAGCTACCCGAGAGGCTGAGGCAGGAGAATGGCGTAAACCCGGGAGGCGGAGCTTGCAGTGAGCTGAGATCTGGCCACTGCACTCCAGCCTGGGTGACAGAGCGAGACTCCGTCTCAAAAAAAAAAAAAAAAAAAAAAAAAAAAGGAAAAGCTAGGCTACAATGTGGACTGTTGACCTTCTGGCATGCACCATGAAGAGGGATACACAGTTACACGATTCACAATATCTACTGGGCAAGGGCAAACCATTGTTCAATAGAAAGACCACTTGTCCTATCCTCGATATCTCCCATGGGAAGACACTGCACCCTGAGTTTATCAAACAAGGCACATCAGAACCACAGACAAATATATAAACTATCTCAAATGTCCATTGAATTTGTCACCATCTCAAACTTTTTTTTTTTCAATGTGTTCTAAGTAGGTAATCCTTTCTTTTCATGATGTGGGTCCAGTCTCACTTTGTTTAGTTGCATGATTTTGGTGGATTTCTATGAGGCTTTTAAAAAAGAAAAAAATATATTATTATTACTCAATGATGCTGTTTCTCAAGCAACAGATGCCAATGCTTTATGCCTTGAAATTCCTCCACCAAGAAGACTGCAATCTCTCCTGTCACCTAGCAACTCTCAACCTGTCTGCATTGTAACTCAAGGTTTACTATGTGTGATTATATTCTAGAAGAGAAAATGATGACATGTATTGAAGTGATACTTGTGCATTACCCAGTAATTTTCCCATAGGATGCAAAGATTTTTAAATTGAGAAATAAGACAGATAATGGGTGATAAAATTATGTTGTTGCTTTTGACCATAGTAAATAGTATCTCATCAGTATCAGGTATCAACGTTTTTAATTATTATAAACAGTGAAGAGAAGTAGCTGGATTGCAGAGAATAAAGTTACATCTATATTACACAAAAGCACTTCTTCAGTTCTGCAATCACCATACATTACACGTACACTATTTCCATTGAAAACAGTGTGATGCATAAAATCAAATTTATTACCTAAGGTTTTTTTTTTTTTTTTTCTATTTTAAAGGGTTCTGTCCATTTGAATAAAAGAATTTGATTTAAAGGTAAACAGATATCTACCAGCCTACTCCCAACACTTTACAGGGCAAGCTGCAGGCAAAAATCCAACAGTAACAAAAAGAAATCCTGTATAAAACTAAGTGTATTTCACTTGTCACCTTTGTTCTGTGGTTCCTGTGGAGGGAGTATCCATATGGCTAGGGAGCCTTCAATCCTAAGAAGTCTTTACTTGTGAAAATAAAACTTAGCTAATTAAGATGGGCAAAATGTGACTCATAAAACAGAGACAGACATTTACGCCCTGAGCTTTAAAACCCGTTATAGCTCTATGTGTGGGGAAAATGCAGGTGTCTTTGCAAGAGGCATTTGGAAGACTAGTTCTGAGGACAATGTGAGAAGAGGCACACTGCTGGCTGAAATAACCTCAATATCCCTTGCAGGAATGCTGAATCTGCCTCATTTAGAACGGGCCCCAAGGAATGTTTTTCACCCACTGCTTACATAAATTTTCTGACTAGGTAGTAAAGTTGTAATACTTTGAAAATGCCTTTTAACCATATTTTTACATAGAAAGCAACTTTTAAATATACTGATATATTTCTGTATTTAAAGAACATTAAACATTCGATTTTAAAGGTGACTCTTTCCCATACAGAACGAAGTTAAAATGAAAAAAAGAAAGCACCAATCAAGTCCAAAATTATAATTCTCAAACAAATTCTCCTGAGAGGTGTTCAAGGTGATGGGCACATTTCCTGCCAAGAATTTATAAGGAAAACAGTTCTGGAAGGAACTATTAATTGTGCAGTGGGATTCATGTCTCTCATTGAGAGTTTTTATTTCCATGAGCTATCCCATGCCCTATACCCTTCCTGGTAGCAAGTTACATGCTTAGGGAAGCAACTCTTTTAGTAAACTAATGAGTGTATGATTGTAAGATATTTTTTATTCCTGTGTCATTATCTGGATTCAGTCAGCACAACAAGGTCCTTAAATTGGCCTTTACCTTAACTACCTGAACACCTTGCAGGTGCTATCAAAATGTATCTAGCTGATTATCATCACTTCTTCTGATTTTGAATAATAATAATTTCAAATATCGCTCTTAAACTTGAATTTCTAGCCTTGATATGAATTTTAGGTACATTCTTTGTTTTTTATTATTGTTTTTGTTCTTTTGAGATGGGGCTTTGCTCTTGTTGCCCAGGCTGGAGTGCAATGGCACAATCTCGGCTCACTGCAACTTCCGCCTCCCCAGTTCAAGTGATTCTCCTGTCTCAGCCTCCTGAAAAGCTGGGATTACAGGCGCATGCCACCATGCCTGGCTAATTTTTATATTTTTAATAGAGACGGGGTTTCATCATATTGGTCAGGCTGGTCTTGAACTCCTGACCTCAGGTGATCCACCCACTCCGGCCTCCCAAAGTGCTGGGATTACAGGCGTGAGCCACCATGCCCGGCCTGCTATGTTTAATTTTAAACAGATGAATAAATTTCCTTTTGTAACTCATAACTTTATGACTTGTGTTAACAATGGTGAAGCTGGCTGGGATTAGGTAAAACTGGATGACTGTCCTGCTTCAGTATGAGTTTGAAAGCAACCAGGTTGTCTAGTGGAAAAAAAAAGAAGTAGAAAGCAGACAGGCTTTTCAGAAACCTCACGTTCTTTCATCTCATGAAGTTTCCCCTTGAGACAAAGGATAAAAGGTAAGGCAGAAGAAAACAAGGGTCGTAGTAAAATAAAACATCTTATTTCCAGTTAGAAATAGTGTATCTTTATGAAACTGATGAATTGCCAATAACGTCTCTGCAAGTACATGGATTGACAATGTATTGTGTAACGTAGATCGTGATTTGGACTCTAATAATTCAATCTAACTTGCTTTCCTTGGTTGATACATCCCTTCTTTCCCTGAAGGTAATCCCTGCTATGATAGAGCAAGACTTAGGTCTACAGGGAGTAAAAGACTTTCTTCGCCTAATAACATATCTAGTAGTTCCCTACAATCCTTTTGATTTGAGATTCACCACCTTCTTTCACAACTTCCAAATGCAGTCTCTGGTCTAGCTATTTTTGAATGACTGAACTCTTCCATTTCATAAAATTCCCTTCCCCATGAACAGTTGGGCAATTTCCAAGAGAGGCCACTAGAAGGCAGCTCATGCATAACTAAGTCCCTGCTGATCCGTAGAACAGCTACCAAATTGCTCAGATATCACAAGGAAGTACTCTTTTACAGAATTACTCAAGACTCTCTAGAGCCACAGCAGAACTTTGTGCCCATGACACTCCCCTGAACTCCGTAAGGTAGGTATCAGTGTTCTTTTTCCGATTCTTTCTAAAGTGTCTTTGGTTAAGTTAGTACAGAGTGGGTGTTCACTTACGGCAGTGTCCCAACTCACATGATCAGAAGTATAACAACCTTACCATACCTTTGCACAATTTAACCCATAACTTTAAGGGACAAAAAGCATATCTCGGAAAAAGTGTGTTGGCATCAGAGATTGGGTGTATGTACAAGACCATGTGAGTAGGGATTACTGTGTGTGGAAGTACATGGTATTATCACCACATAGTCATGCAAGTCAAAACCCTAGAAATCATCCTTAAAATCCCCTAAGATCTGCAGCTACCTTTCACTATCAATTCCTGTCAATTTTACCTTCCAATTAAATTTTGATTCTGTCCACTTCCAGTACTATAGTCCAAATAACCATCCATCATCAGACTACAACACAGCCTCAGCTCCCTAAACTTCTCCCTGCATCCACATTTGTCGATTACATCCTATATCCCATATTGTAAGTAGAGTGATTTTTAGAAACACAAATAGTTTTAATGATTTCCAGCTGTTCTTAGGATGAAGCCCAAAATTCTTAATCTGGCTTATGAAGGCCCTAAATGACACTGCCTAGCTCTCTCCAGCCTAACCTCCTTACTCTCCCCATAGTTCTCTGTGCTCCAGCCACACAGGGCTTCTGTCAGCGCTCAAACTCCCTATACTCCCCTGTATATCAGGACTTTTGCATGAGCTGTTTCTTCTGCCTAGATTGCACTTCCACACTTCCCTTGCTTCACCTGCTCTACTAAGCACTTAAATTTCTTCTGAAATGTCAATTCTTTTGAGAAATTTTTCTTGAATTTGCCCCAAGAAAACATCATGTCCCCTTGATGTATATTATAAAAGCTCTCTGTTTTTTTCTTGTTATTAGTCCAGTTTTTAATTATGTATTTGTGTGATTATTTTGATAATTATCTGTATCACTAGAATATAAGCTCAGTGCATGTGTTATGTTGTAGTCACCGTCTTATGCCCAAAGACAGATAGTAACTGCTTAATGGGTATATGTAAGGGGATGAACGAGAAGAATAAATGAATGAAAAACAGATACTGACACGCAAAAGGAGCTCATAGTTGCTGTGTCCTCTTATCTACTGAGTTATAAATTAATAATACTTTAGATAGATGGGAGGCATATACAAATTTCCATTAAGTTCACCAGGAAGCATGGCTCTTTTGAAAGAAATACAGAAAGAAAGCGTTATTGTTTTTGTTAGTATAGATGGAGGGAGAAAATGGATTAATCATATTTAAGGGATAACAAGGGAGTAGGTAGAATGTTGATAATATAGGTGAACAAAACACAAAGTTAGGTAGGTTCAAATTTTAGAAAGCTTTAAATGCTATTTAGAGAGAACGTAGGCCACTGTCGGCCAAATGACATGGATGAGCAGGTAAGAAACCCAACAAATACAATTATGAATTGCACTGGAAATCAAGAGCAAATGGGGCTAGTTGGTTTGAATTTGGCTTGTTTAAAATATGCTCACTTATTCATGAAGACTAAATACCAGAAACAAACCAGGTATCCCACCAGAGGAGAACAGCTAAATGAAACATGTTATATGCATATAATAAAATATGAGTTGGCAATAAAAATAAGTATACTATTGTTGCAAAAAAGAAGATTTTAGACAATTTAACACCTTTTCATAATGAAAAAATTTAACCAACTTCAAATAAAAGAGCATTATTTCAGTATAATAAAGGCCACATATGAAAAGCCCACAGCTAACAAATTCCACTTAAAATTTCTAAACTAATAAAAGAACTCGGCAAAGTTGCAAGATACAAAGTCAACATTCAAGAAACAGTTTTCTATACATTAACAATGAACAATTGGGGGAAAAAAAGCAATTTCATTTATAATAGCCTCCAAAAAAAAATGAACTACTTAAAAACAGACATAATCAAGGAGGCAAAACACTTGTACATTAAAAGATACTAAACATTGCTGAAAAAATTAAAGGAGACACAAATAAATGGAAAGGTATCCTGTGTTCATGGATTGGAAGACTTAATATTGTTAAGATGTCAACACCAGTTAAAGCAATCTACAGATTCAGTGCAATCCCTATTAAAATTTTAATGGGATTTTTGGCAGAAATACAAAAATCTATTTGAAAATTCATGGAATCTTAAGGGATCCCAAATAGTGAAAACAATCTCAAAATAGAAATATAAATTTGGAGGTCCTACACTTCCTGATTTTGAAACTTATTACAAAGTGAGTTATTAAAACAGTATGGTAATGATTTAAAAATAGACATATAAACCAAATGAATAGAAAATGAGCCCCCAAGTAAACCCTCACATATATGATAATTTTATGTTTGATGAGGATGTCAAGATCATTCAATAGAGCAAGAACAGTCTCTTCAAAAAATGGTTCTGGAAAATGAAATATCCATATGCTAAAGAATAAAGTTGGATTCTTACCTTACATTGTATACACAACATAACTCAAAATTGATCAAAAACCTAAATGTAAGACCTGAAACTGTAAAACTTTTGGAAGAAAATATGGAGAAAATGCTTTATAACATTAGATTTGGCAATGACTTCTTGAATCTGATACCAAGGCACAGGCTACAAAAGCAAAACTAGATAAATGGGACTACAACAAATTTAAAAATCTGCTGTGCATCAAAGGACATAATCAACAGAATGAAAAGGCAACTGAAGGAATGAGAGAAAACATTTGGAAACCACATACCTGATCAGGGGATAACATCCAGAACATGTTTTTAAGAATGTATATGGTAGTTAATAATGAGTGTCAACTTGATTGGATTGAAATATACAAAGTATTGATCCTAGTTGTATCTGTGAAGGAGTTGCCAAAAGAGATTATCATTTGAGTCAGCGAGCTGGGGAAGGCAGATCCACCTTTAATCTGGTGGACACTATATAATCAGCTGCTAGCGAATATAAAGCAGGCAGAAAAATGTGAAAAGGAGAGACTGGCCTAGCCCCCCAGCCTGTATCTTTTTCCCATGATGGATGGCTCTCACCCTTGGACATTGAACACCACGTTCTTCAGTTTTGGGACCCAGACTGGCTCTCCTTGCTCCTCAACTTGCAGACAGCTTATTGTGGGAACTTGTGATCATGTAAGTTAGTACTTAATAAATTTCCCTTGAGATATATATATATATACACACACACACACACACATACACACACACACACATATCTATATCCCTAGATAGATAGAGAGATAGACAGATAGATTGATAATATACCTCCTATTAGCTCTGTCCCTCTAGAGAACCCTGACAAATATTGATTTCAGTACCAGGAGTGGTTTTAGAGGAACAGAATATTAAGGATAGAGTTCTTTTGTTGGTTTTGGGATTTCTGGAGTTGGCTGCTTAATAAGATTAGACCCAAAAATGCTAAGGACTCTACCTTTAATAGTATAGGAACACTGATAGTCCTTGATGTGAACTATTTAGAGAGTTATGCAAAATAAATGCATTTGGCACTCCTGAGTCACCACTTGTGAGAGACAAGGAGTTTAGTCCCATTATACATATTACCTTTGACCATATGTGGAGAACCAAGGAACATGATGAAGCTGTTTGGTTGCTCCTAAGTTCAGTGGACAAAGTGATGAAAGAAAATGATAAACTCAAGGATTCTGCCCCCTGGCATCAGAAACAGATACTGAGTCTCAAATCTGCTAAGATTGCCCTGAGTGAGTCTTACCTCCTGTAGGGAAAAAGCTAAAACTGGGAAAAAACAGACACAAGTTCTTATCATGGAAGTAGCTGACCTGCAACAAAAGATGCATGCACAGCCTCACTAGGTGTCTACTAAAGCGAGGGCACTGATTGGAAAAGAATGGGACCCTGCAACTTGGAATGGGGACATGTGGGAGGACCCTGATGAAGCTGGGGGTATTGAGTTTGTAAACTCTGATGAATATTTTTTGCCAGTCCTAGTGGGCCCCTGGAATTGAGGTTGAGAGTGACCCATGAGGAGGTATGCTACACTCGAAGAGAACTGTTTGAGTTCTCTAATTTATATAAACAGAAATATGGAGAACAGGCATAGGAATGGATGTTAAGTGTATGGGATAATGGTGGAAGGAACATACAGTTGGATCAGGCTGAATTTCTTGATTTGGGCCCACTAAGTAGGGACTCTGCTTTTAATGTTGCAGCTAGGGAATTTAAAAAATGTTTTAATGGTTTATTTGCTTGGTTAGGTGAAAAATGGATTAAAAGATGGCCCACTGTGAGTGAACTGGAAATGCCTGATCTCCCTTGGTTTAATGTAGAGAAAGGGATTCAAAGGCTTAGTGAGATGGGGACAGTGGAATGGATTAGTCATTTTAGACCTATACATCCCATCTGGGAGGGTTCAGAAGATATATGCTTGAACAATGTCTTGCAAAAGAGATTTGTGAAGGCAGTACCTGCGTCTCTGAAGAGCCCTATAATTGCTCTCCTCTGTACATCAGATCTAAAGGCGGAACTGTAGTCATTCAATGACAAAATTTAAATATAATGAGAATAATTAGATCCCAAGGTGGCAGGGGTCAAGTGGTGGAACTCAGTCATCAAAGGCAATGTGAGCATAGCTACCATAATGGACAGCAGAGACAAAGCCACAATCAGAATAGTCAGAATCTTGTAGAATCTCTGGCATTGGCTAATTAATCACGGTGTGAAGTGAAATTGATGGGAAGCCTACTGCATTCTTACTTAATTTATACAAGCAGAACACTTCTAGGTTGAATGGACAAAAACTAATTTGAATTATAAAAACAGAGAATCATGGCCCCTCAATCAATTTCCAGAATTGAACCAGTTTCCAGACCCAGAATCCCTTGAATGAAGGGGAGGCTGGGTCCCCTTGAGGAAGGACCCCACTACATTACCAACAATTTATGCAGTGAATCTTTCTTCCATCCTTCCCCAAGGAGACCTCCGGCCTTTTACCAGGGTAACTGTGCATTGGGGAAAGGGAAATGATCAGACATTTTAGGGACTACTGGATACTGCCTCTGAGTTGTTGTTGATACCAGGGGACCCAAAACATCATTGTGGTCCTCCAGTTAAAGTAGAGGCTTATGGAGTTCAGGTAATTAATAGTGTTTTAGCTCAGGTTAGACTTACAGTGGGTCCAGTGGGTCCCCAGATGACTCATCCTGTGGTCATTTCCCCAGTGCCAGAATGCATAATTGGCATAGACATACTTAGCAGCTGGAAGAACCCCCACAATGGCTCCCTGTCTGGTAGGGTGAGTGCTATTATGGTGGGAAAGGCCAAATGAAAGCCATTAGAGATGTCTCTACCTAGAAAAATTGTAAGTCAAAAACAATATCACATCCCTGGAGGGACTGCGGAGATTAGTGCCACCATTAAGGACTTGAAAGATACAGGGGTGGTGATTTCCACCACATCCTCATCCAACTCTCCCATTTGGCCTATGCAGAAGACAGATGGACCTTAGAGAATGACCGTGGATTATCGTAAGCTTGAGAGAGTGGTAACTCCAATTGCAGTTGCTGTACCAGATGTGGTTTCATTGCTTGAGCAAATTAGCACATCTCCTGGTACCTGGTATGGAGCCATCGACTTGGCAAATGCCTTTTTTCTCCATTCCTATCCATAATGCCTAACAGAAGTGTTTTGCCTTCAGCTGTCAAAGCCAGCAATATACCTTTACTGTCCTACCTCAGGGGTATATCAACTCTCCAGCTTTGTGTTATAATCTTATTCGGAGAGACCTTCATCACTTTTCACTTCTGCAAGATGTCACACTGGTCCATTACATTGATGACATTATGCTGATTGGATACAGCAAGCAAAAAGTAGAAAACATGCTGGACTTATTGATGAGACCTTTGCATGCCAGAAGATGGGAAATAAATCCGACTAAAATTCAAAGACCTTCTACCTCGGTAAAATTTCTAGGGGCCCAGTAGTGTTTGGCCTATTGAGATATTTCTTCTAAGGTGAAGAATAAGTTGCTGTATTTGGCCTCTCCTACAACCAAGAAAGAGGCACAACGCCTAGTGGGCCTATTTGGATTTGGGAGGCAACACATTCCTCATTTGGCTGTATTACTTTAGTCTATTTATTGAATAACCTGAAAGGCTGTCAGTTTTGAGTGGGGTCCATAACAGGAGAAGGCTCTGCAACAGGTTCAGGTTGCTGTGCAAGCTGCTCTGCCACTTGGGTCATATGAACCAGCAGATCCAATGGTGCTTGGGGTGTCAGTGGCAGATAGGGATGCAGTTTTGAGCCTTTGGCAGGCCCCCATAGGTGAATCACAGAGGAGGCCTCTAGGATGTTGGAGCAAGGCCCTGCTATCTTCTGCAGGCAACCACTCTTCTTTTGAGAGACAGATCTTGGCCTGTTACTTGGTTTTGGTAGAAACTGAACGTTTGACTATGGGTTATCAAGTCACCATGCAACCTGAACTTCCTATTATAAACTGGGTACTTTCCGACCCATCTAGCCATAAAGTGGGTCATGCACAGCAGCATTCCGTCATCAAATTGAAGTGGTATATACGTGATAGGGCATGAGCAGGTCCTGAAGGCATAAGTAAGTTAAATAAAGAAGTGTCTTGAATGCCCATGCTCTCCAATTCTACCATCCTGCATTCTCTCCCGCAGCCTGCACTGATGGCCTCTTGGGGAGTTCCCTATTATCACTTGACAGAGGAAGAGAAGACTAGGGCTTGGTTCACAGATGGTTCTGCACAATATGCAGGCACCACCCAAAAGTGGACAACTGCATCACTACAGCCCCTTTCTAGAACATTCCTGAAGGACAGTGGTGAAGGGAAATCTTCCCAGTGGGCAGAGTTGTGAGCAGTACACCTAGTTGTGCACTCTGCATGGAAGCAGAATCAGCCTCTTTTCCCAGCCACCCCTGTCATTGTCCAATGGTCCTGTGAACAAAGTGGCCATGGTGTCAGGGATGGAGGTTAGGCATGGACTCAGCAATATGGACTTCCACTCACCAAGGCTGACCTGGCTATGGCCACTGCTGAGTGCCCAATTTGCCATCAGCAGAGACCAGCACTGAGCCCTTGATATGGCATGATTCCTCAGGGTGATCAGTCAACTACCTCATGGCGGGTTGATTATATTGGACCTCTTCCATCATGGAAAGGGCAGAGGTTGGCTGGGCGCAGTGGCTCAAGCCTGTAATCCCAGCACTTTGGGAGGCCGAGATGGGCGGATCACGAGGTCAGGAGATTGAGACCATCCTGGCTAACATGGTGAAACCCCGTCTCTACTAAAAAAAAAATACAAAAAACTAGCCGGGCAAGGTGGCGGATGCCTGTAGTCCCAGCTACTCAGGAGGCTGAGGCAGGAGAATGGCGTAAACCCGGGAGGTGGAGCTTGCAGTGAGCTGAGATCCGGCCACTGCCCTCCCGCCCGGGCCAGAAAAAGAGAGAAAGCCTCTCAAAAAAAAAAAATAAAAAAAAAAAAAGAAAGGGCAGAGGTTTGTCCTCTCTGGAATAGACACTTACTGGAGATATGAGTTTGCCTATTCCACACACAATGCTTCTGCCAAGACTACCATCTGTGGACTCACGGAATGCCTTATCCACCATCATGGTATTCCACACAGCATTGCCTCTGACCGAAACACTCACTTTACAGCTAAAGAAGTGTGGCCATGAACTCGTGCTCATGGAATTCACTGGTCTTACCATGTTCCCCATCACCCTGAAGCAGCTGAATTGATAGAATGGCCTTTTGAAGTCACAATTACAATGCCAACTAGGCGACAATACTTTGCAGGGCTGGGGAAGAGTTCTCCAGAAGGCCATGAATGCTCTGACTCAGCATCCAATAATTGGTATTCTTTCTCTCATAGCCAGAATTTACAGGTCCAGGAATCAAGGTGTGGAAGTGGATGTGGCAACAGTCATCATCACCCCTAGTGATCCATTAGCAAAATTTTTGCTTCCTGTTTCTGTGACATTACATTCTACTGGTCTAGAGGTTTTAGTTCCAGAGGGAGGAATGCTTCCATTAAGAGATACAACAAAGATTCCATTAAACTGGAAGATAGGATTGCCACCTGGACACTCTGGGCTCCTCCTATCTTTAAGGCAACAGACTACGAAGGGAGTTACATTGTTGGCTAGGGTGATGACCTGGACTATCAAGATGAAATCAGTCTACCACTCCACAATGGAGGTTAGAAACACATGGAATGCAGAAGATACACTGGTGCATCTTTTAGTGTCACCATGCCCTGTGATTGAGGTCAATGGGAAACTACAACAGCCCAATCCAGGCAGGACTACAAATGGCCCAGATCCCTCAGGAATGAAGGTTTGGGTCACTCCACCAGGAAAAAGTAAAACACAACCTGCTGAGGTGCTTGTAGAAAGCAAAGGGAATACAGAATGGGTAGTAGAAGAAGGTAGTTATCAATACCAGCTATGATCACATGACCAGCTGCAAAAACGTAGGCTGTAATTGTCATTAGTATTTCCTCTTTCATTTGCTAAAAACATGTTTATGCATGTATACACTTGTACTAAGAAAATATCTTCATTGTATTTCCTTTTCCTTCTTCATATGACATAAGATTTAGTGACTTCATATTAGCATTTAAGTATTGTTAATGTAATAGTATTTGAGTTGGGGATTGGTGTGTTTCCGGTTGTATGAAGGATAACTATTATGTTAGGCAAAATTATGGCTTTATTATTGTCTTTATTTGAAGATTATATATAATCTCAGGTGTGTATGGATTCAAGTTGACAACGGGTGGAGTTATGATGGTTAATACTGAGTGTTAACTTTATTGGATTGAAGGATGCAAAGTATTGATCCTGGGTGTGTCTGCGAGAGTGTTGTCAAAAGAGATTAATATTTGAGTCAGTGGCCTGGGGAAAGCAGATCCACCCTGAATCTGGTGGGCATAATCTAATCAGCTGCCAGCAAATATAAAGCAGGCAGAAAAATGTGAAAAGGAGACACTGGCCTAGCCTCCCAGCCTACATCTTTCTCCCATGATGGATGCTTCCTGCCCTCAAACATTGGGCTTCAAATTTTTCAGTTTTGGGACTTGGACTAGCTCTCCTTGCCCCTCAGCTTGCAGGCAGCTTATTGTGGGACCTTGTGATCATGTAAGTTAATAAAATCTCTCGCTATGTGTGTGTATGTATGTGTATATGTGTGTGTATATATATATGTGTGTGTGTGTGTATATATGTACATATATACATGCTCTGTCCTTCTAGAGAACCCCAGTGAATACACTCTACAACTCAACAACAAAATTCTAATAACTAAATTTAAAAATGGGCAAAGGACTTGAATACATTGCCCTAAAGATGATATGCAAATTTACAACATATGAAGAGATGCTCAACATCACTATTCATTAAAAAATGCAAATGAAAACCACAATGAAACATTACCTCATATCTGATAGGATGGCTACTATAGAAAATAACAGAGAATAACAAATGGTGACAATGATGTGGAGAGATTGGAACTTATATGCACTGTGATGGTTAATATTAGGTGTGAACTTGATTGAAGGATGACTACATGGCTGGTGAAGTATTCTTTCTGGGGTGTGTCTGTGAGGGCATTGTCAAAGGAGATTGACATTTGAGTCAGTGGACTGGGAAAGGAAGACCCACCCTCAATGTGGGTGGGGACTATACAATTGGCTGCCACCACAGCTAGAACAAAGCAGGTGTAGGAAGGTGGGATAAGCTGGCTGAGTCTTCTGGCTTTCATCTTTCTCCAATGCCGGATGCTCCTTTTGTTCCTCCTGTCCTTGGACATTAGACTCCAGATTCTTTGGCCTTTGGACTTTTGGACTTATACCAGTGTTTTGCTGGGGGTTCTTAGGCTTTTGGTGACAGATTGAAGGCTGCATTGTCAGCTTCCCTGCTTTTGAGGCTTTTGGACTCAGATTGAGCCTCTACTGGTTTCTTTCTTCCCCAGTCTGCAGATGGCCTATCATGGCCTACCTTGTGATTGTGTGAGCCAATTCTCCTTAATAAACTCCCTGTCATATATACATATATCCTATTTGTTCCTTCTCTCTGGAGAACCCTAATACATGCAGTGTTGGTGAAAATGTAAAATGTTACAGCCACTGTGAAAAACTATGAATGTTTCCTTAAAAAATTAAAAATATAAGTACCATACAACTCAGTATGTCAAAGAGATATTTGCATGTCCATATTCATAGCAGCATTATTTACAGTAGCCAAGAGGTAGAAGCAATCCAAGTGTCCATGGATTAATGGATAAACAAAATGTGGTCTATACATATAATGGAATATTATTCAGCCTTAAAAAAGGAAATCCTATCACATACTACAAAGTGAATAAACCTTGAAGACATTATGCTAAGTGAAATAATTCAGTCACAAATGTATGATTCCACTTACATAAGGTATTTAAAGTAATCCAATTTATAGAAACTTAAAGCAAAATAGTGGCTTCCAGGGGCCAGAGGAAGGGGGAAATAAAATGTTGCTTAATGGGTATAGAGTTTTAGTTTTGTAAGATGAAGAAGTTCTGGAGATCCATTGCATGACAATGTGAATGTACTTAATACTACTCAACTCTAAACTCAACCATTGTTAAGATGGTAAATTTGATGTTGTGTGTTCTTTAAAATTAAAAAATGAACACACTGATAATACATGCAACAACTTTGATAAATCTGGAAAAACATGGATCTATATCAAAAACATTACTTTGAGTGAAAGAAGCCTTACATAAAATAATACAATTCTATGTGATTTCATTTATATAAAGTTCTAAAAAGGCTAAAATACTCTATATTTAAAAAAATGATGGGGTTCAGGACATGTTACCCAAAATATGGCACATAGTTCACACATTGAGTATTTTAAGCTGGAGGAAATTAAACAAAATAGAAGCAGAAAGATCTCTCTGACCTTCTTCTACCCCTCTCTCCTAAAGTGGGCCATTGAAACTAGAACTCCCCTCATCTCTTTTTCTGAAGTGGGCCATACAACCCAGCTAACCTTCCCTTGAAATAGTTTATAAGACTCTCATTCCAAATGGGTCCTCCCAACACCCACAGGAAAGGAATGAAGATGGAGACAGAATAGTCTGATAAAACAGGCCTTGGTAAAGTCCCTCCTCAGCCCAGCTTATTACCATTAGATCATATCCTTTTGTCCTCCAATCATATTTCTACATGACTGTCCCTAAAAGTACTCAGATTTTCCTGTTTCTTTTAGTTTTAATTTCTGAAGACTCCTGTGTCACGTGAAACTAATGTCAAATAAATTTGTATCTTTTTCTCTTATTAATTTGTCTTTTGCTATAGGGATCTCAGCCATGAACCTTGTGATGGGTGGGGAAAATATATTACTTTTTCTTCCCTACAGATATCAGACCATATTTGATGTTAGGGGATGGAAGTTTAGGGTTATGGAAAGGGATTGGCTGGGAAGTGCCTTAAGGAACTTTATGAGGTAGTGATCTAGATCTTGGTAACACTTGGATTCCATAGGTATTACATTTTGTCAAAAGTCCTCAAGCATTATACTTAAGGTATGTGTGTGTGTGTCACTATTCAAATTTTACCTCATAAAATAAAACATAAACAAATATTAAACTTGTTTAATAATATGTATTTGTCAGAGTAAAGTATACTGATAGTTGCAACTTATTTTAAAATGCATTTAAAATAAGATAGATTTAGTGACTAGATAGAGAAAGAGAGAAATGCTTAGATAGGTAATAAAGTAAGCATAGCAAAATATTAACTGGAGAGTATGGCGGTCAGCATATAGATGCTTATTTTATAATTCTTTGACTTTTTTTCTATGTTTGATCGTTTTCTTAATGAAATGTCAGAAAAATATGGTAATTTCAGTCAAGTTCAACTGTACCCTGAGGGCCCATCTATAGACCCCTACTGAACCATCCACAGATTCCTACCATAGTACTTACCTAATTGTATAGCTTTTAGTTGTTTTATTTTGCTACTTCCTCCACCCTACTAGAAGTCTATTGAGAACTGATACTGTGTCTTATCTTTGCATTCTTGATGTCTAGCATCATATTTGAAAATTGTATTAAATAAATCCTCAGTATTGTGATCAGTAAATTACTATGCATTTATTAAATTAATAAACATATTCTTGGTTCTTATCACTATCATTCATTGAGTGCCTACTATATGCCAAGCAAGGCACCTTGGTATGTACTTTACCCACATTACCTCATTTAAGTTTCAAAACAACTTATGGCTTATGTGTTATT
The DNA here is from genome assembly GCF_002776525.5 of Piliocolobus tephrosceles. NCBI lineage: Eukaryota > Metazoa > Chordata > Mammalia > Primates > Cercopithecidae > Piliocolobus > Piliocolobus tephrosceles. Next base: position 60,354,999 of record NC_045445.1, on the reverse strand, counting down.
ATTTAAATTTTATGGTTAAAACAACTGGGACTCCAGTAAGTTAAAGAATTAAACCAAATCATAGAGCCAGTAAGTGGTAGAATTGGAATCCAGCTTATCATTAACTCCAAAATCCATGCTATGAGCCACTTTAAACTTTATACTATTTCTAGGTATTAATTCACATTTTCTACTTTATTAGTGTACTGTGCTAGGCACTAGAGAAGCCAAGAGGAAATTAAATGTCCATGAACACAGGAAAACACAAAATGTGCAGCAAGTAAATGTGTGTGTCTAAATGAGTTCTCATACAACACATAATGCACATAAAATCTGTTTGGAAAGCTTCAGGGAGGTATGTAAGAATGACTGAATTATGTGTCCCCTCCTACTACATGTGCTATTTACATACACACACTCACACAGAGGTACATATGTGCTTCTCACATAACTGTTTTCATCAGAGGAAATTCAAAGAAAACACTGCCTTCTCCCTTCTTGCTGTTCTGGAGCATTTGGGGTGGGCACCAGAGTACATTATTTTGCAAATGATGGCTTTGCCTCAAGAGACAGATTAATTGGTTTCCATGGTCAGCTACCTTCTTAGAGAAAAATCTGTCAATAAAGGAGAATAGAAAAAAGCAAAACCCTGTATGTCTCTTTGTTTATTTAAAAAAAAAAAGGTATTGAGTATTTTGGATGAAAAATTGTGTGTGAATATGTGACAAACTTCTTATTCAGCTTATCCTTCATAAAAAGGGATTTCAAAATTAGAATTCAGGCTGTTACACTTTGGGGTATCCAAAGGAATATTTTTCTCTAATTATATTAATGTGTATGTTATACTAAGTTATAATAGTTATAGCAGCTAGAATTTACTGAGCATTTACTATGGGCCAGGCCCTATACTACATGTGTTACTTCATTCAGTAATGTAACTTCTCACAACGAATTTATGAGGAACACACTAGTATTATTAATTTCATCTAATAAATGAAGATGTTTGATGTCAGAAAGGAAGGACTTGTTCATTATCACAGAAGAAGTGGTTAAGCCCACACTCCACTCAGGACTAACTGACTTAGAGCCCACATGTTCAATTGTTCTACTACACAAAGATATTGATTCACTCCCCTCCTACAGGAGGGAAGAAAGCAGAGCATCCTAACAGAACATTCAGCAGTAACAAGCAAAATGGGGGAAAATATTTGTAAATCATAGTTTGGATAAGATATTGTAATCCAGTATATATACAGAATTCTTACGTTTTAACAATGAAAAGACAAATAGCCTAAGTTTAAAACTACCAAAGTACCTGAATAAGCGTGTCTCCAATAAAGACAAATATGACCAATAAGCATGGGAAAAAATGCTCAACATCATTTGTCATCAGGGAAATTCAAATCAAAACCACAATGAGATACCGCTTTACACCCTGTAGGATGGTTAGAATTAAAAAGACAGATAATAACAAGTGCTGACAAGGATATGGAAAAACAGATCTCTCATATATTGTTGGTGGGAATGTAAAATGGTGAAGTCATTTTGAAAAATATTTAGTAATTTCTTAAAATGTTAAACATAAAGTTACCGTATGACCCAGCAATTTTACTCCTAGGTATGTATCCAAGAGAAATAAAAACATATGTACACTTAAAAAATTGCACAAGAATGTTAATACCATCATTATTATAAAGGTCCAAAAGTGGAAATTATCCAAATATTAATTGATAATAAAACGTAGCATATCCATACAAAGAAGTTCAACAGTAAAAAGAAATGAAGTACTGATACATGCTAGAGCTTGGATTAACTTTGGAAACATTATGCTAACTGAAAGAGATCAGTGAGAAAGAACCACATGTTATATGATAAAATTTAAATGAAATGCCCAGAATAGGTCAATCTATAGAGGATGAGGGTTGGTGGATAATAGCTATAGTATTGGCAAAATGTTAAAATTAGCTTCGAGTGATAGTTGCATAATTCTGTAAATATACTAAAAAACATTGAATTTATACTTTAAATGTGTGAATTTTATGGTATGTGAAATACATGCTAAAGCTGTGAAAATAAAAGGATACCAGTGAATATACCCAAAAGTTTTATTTAGTTGTTATTTTCATTGTTCTCCTAATCTTTAAATAAAATTAAACCTGAGCTCAATTGTTTTTAAATGTGATATTTTTCTGACACATCTAATTGTGTTGTCTTTTACTTTATAATAGTATAATTATAACAATATAATTATAATAATAAAGCATAGTATAAGTGAGTATTAGTGATATGCCAAATTTTAGCAAAAGAAAAACTGTGTTTACAAAAGTCATAATGCTTTATATATTGCAGGAAATTCAATGGGACACATCTTCAATGAAGGAAGTATATTTCAATTTATATTTGAATATAGTTTACTAAAATTGAAAAAATATTTGAAAGTTATATTATAAAGAACATACGTATACCATTTGGAAATTATAGCCTTTAAAATCCTTGAAACTTTTCCTTTTGGAAGAGTTCATTATCTATATCCATGATGTACCACAGACTAAATTAAGGTAGGCTTAATAGTAGAAACCCTTCTCCTCCTCTTCCTTTACTTCCTTCTCTTCTTCCCTTTTTCTTTGCAAGCATTGCCATACATAGATTGCTTGCTATGCTGAGCACTTTAAAACTAGCATCTCATCATCTCATTCTGCAACAGCCCCATGAGGTAGATACTATTATCATCATCCTTTCACAGATGAGGTATGATCACCTCATTGTCCAAGTTCACAGGGCTAATAAGAGATGAAATCAAGAATCAATCATAAGTGAAGTGACTTCAAAATAAATGTTTATAGCACTTGCCTTTTCTGTATTGAGAAGCAATGCCTTTTGGCAAAGTTAATAGCTCTATGGGCATTATAAAAATCTACACTTAAGTAGTTCATTTGAAGGAAAATAATCTGATAAAAATCTATTTAAGTTCATTGACTTACACAGGTCATAAAAACCTTGCCAGATCTTGTATTTAGCCCTTTTGCCTCCCTTTTACTAATTTTGGCTAATTGTTTGCTCGTTTGTTTGTTTGTTTTTGAGATGGAGTCTTGCTCTGTTGCCCAGGCTGGAGTGCAGTGGCACAATCTCTGGTCACTGCAGCCTCCCCATCCTGGGTTCAAGTGATTCTCCTACCTCAGTCTCCTGAGTACCTGGGATTACAGGCATGTGCCAGTATGCCTGGCTAATTTTTGTATTTTTAGTAGAGACGGGGGTTTCACCATGTTGGCCAGATTGGTCTCAAACTCCTGACCTCAAGTAATTTGCCTGCCTTGGCCTCCCAAAGTGCTGGGACTACAGGCATGAGCTACCGTATCCAGACAATTTTGGCTAACTTTTTGACATACGTGGAGAATTTTTCCATCTTGGTCCAGCAAAGCACATCTTTTACTTTTTCCAATTTGTATCTCAAAGAAAGTTTTTCAAAATGAATTTGTTAGTTACACAGATCACTCTATTCTGCCAGCACTCCCTTAAAATCAAGTATCTACTCAGACTTTGGATTTATTAAATAGCATAGTGGTTAGGAAGATGGGTATCCTGTATTCTAAGAGATCTTTCCAATTCCTTGGGCTTCCATCCTTCAGCCTTCCCAGAAACCATTCAGCCCAATGTAAATGCGGCAGAAACTAAAGAAAAACAAAGGATCAGATTATCCCCCTCTGTGTTGAGGGAGGTATACTGGGAACATTCACCCATACTTGAAGAAAATATTGACCACAGAGATTTCCTTTAAGCAAACATGTTGTCTTACAGCTGTTGTTTTTGAGAAAAGTAATGGTAGATTCTTCAATAAGCACAGGGCATTAGATAGATAATTAAGAAAATGATAGGAACTACTTCCAACATTGAGACCAGGAGACAATCACTTCTCAAATTTTCTCCTGACCCTTATATTCCTGCCATTGAGGCAACTGAAATTGAAATTTACTTGATTCTAAAGTAAATCTAAATTTACTTGATTACCTCAGGTAATCCACCCACCTTGGCCTCCCAAAGTGCTGGGATTACAGGCATGAGCTATTGCGACAGGCCAGTGAAATATATTTCAAAGTATCAACCCTCCTCCCACACCCAGAATACATTATCTGGTGTAGACTGATGATCCTTTCTGTTCTTTTGATGAATTCCCTAGTCAGCAGAAGTAATGTTAATGAAACATGAAGAGTCAACATTCATTACAGTTAATGAAAAAAACTCTCTTCTAATTACTATGTGTGTCTGACATTTTGCCCTCACTGAAATATACATGAAAACTAATTAATGGGTTTAACGCTGCGTTTTTTTTTTTTTTTTTTTTTTTTTTTTTTTTTTTTTACTACGTTCTTGAAACAGATTTGGCAAAAATTGTAACAAGTCCCAATCAAACATTCTCTTGAGGGCAGTTTTCAGCGTGGAATTCCTGCCTGGGATGTATCCATTCCTACCTGAGTAACGTCTGTTGAGGGATGACAGCATTTGTGTGGTAGGATAGCTGTGGCCTAAAAAGTCACTCTGCCTTTATACCAGAAAGAAGTCTCTTCCTAATTTTTATACAATTACTGCATTTTACCCTCCATTCTATTTACAAACTGCAAGATAGTACATTTGACATATCATGTAAAGATGGTTTTTAATTTCTTTTTGTCTAAAAAAATTCAAAACATTTTCCTGGGTGAAGCATAAAATGTTTTCTCTCATTTTTTTCTGTTTCAGGTATAGAATATGGACACTTGTATAATTTCTTTCATGAGTATTATGGGAGTTCCACTTTAATTCCACTAAGCATACTAAAATTAAGGTATTCACCAGTGGTTTAATGAGGCCATTACCACGTGTTTCTATTACAAACAGGGTAATGTATATATTCAGTAAGTAATCTTGAGAACAATTCTCTAAATACAGTAGTCCCCCATTATTCATGGTTTTGCTTTCTATGATTTCAGATACTCACGGTTACCCATATTAAAAATAGGTGAGTATTAGGCTGATGCACCAAATATATTACAGGAAGATATTTTGAGAGAGAGAGAGACCACATTCACAAAACTTTTATTCTAGCATAGTGTTATAATGGTTGTATTTTATTATTGGTTGTTGTTAATTTTTTTTATTCTGCCTAACTTCTAAATTAAACTTGGCATAGGTATGTATGTATAGAAAAAAAAACAGTATATAGAGTTAGGTACTATCTACAGTTTCAGGCATGCAAAACACATCTTGTAATGTATCCCCCATAGACAAAGGGGCACTTCTGTATGATCTAAACACTTAGTCTCTTTGGGCTAGCCTTCATTGAACATATATCATGCTTATTTAGGGGACCAAAAATGCATACTTAACCAAAAAACAACTATGTAACCTCTTTGCCTTAGTTGTTTGTATCCTTTTGTCTATTTTTTTCTTCAGGTATATCTTAAATTTATTTATATTCCCATCTTTAATGGTTGCTTCTAACATTTTGTTGGTGGTGGTGTTCATTTGCATTTATCCCTAATTTCCCCTCAACTCATCCCTATATTTAAATTTTAATCTTCATTTTCTGCTTTCATAACTTCTTGTATCAAATAAAAACAAATCCAGGTTTACGTAAGAAGAAACTTTTTTTCAAAAAGACAATTGCAATAAGAAAAATACTCTGGTCTCAGGATCTGAAACTGTTTTAAAGTCAAACAGAAATAAAATGTTTTTTTTCTTTTCTTTTCCTTTTTTTTCTTTTTTCTTTTAAAAAAGGGAGTTCCTATAGAGCTAGCCAGAAATGATGAGGTGAAATTAGTCAAAAGATTGAAAGGAAACAGCATGTCCAGGATGATCTGATAGGAAATGATTCTCACTATGGTCACCCCATTTCCATTTTTAGGATTCATTGCTTTTTCATCATGATTCTCCAGGCAAAGAGAACCAACAGAGTGAGAGATAGAGAGAGAGAGAGAGTGTGTGTGTGTATGTGGAGAGAGAGAGATATATTAATTTTAATGAATTGGCTTACACAATTGTGGAGGCTTGGTGAGACTAAAATTTGCATGGTAGGCTAGCAGGCTGGAGACTCAGGAAAGGGATACTGTTTGAAACTGCTAGCAAAATTTCTTCTTGCTCTGGGGAAGTCAATCTTGGTTCTATTAAGACCTTCAACTGATTGAATGAGACCCACTTATATATGGAGAGTAATCTGCTTTACTCAACGTACACAGTTTAAATGTTAATCTCATCAAAAAATAAAATATAAAAAAAAACGTATTCACAGAAACATTCAGAATAATGTTTGACCAAAGATCTGGATAACTAGCCAAGTTGACATATAAAATTAAAACACCGTTTAAGGCGGACATTCTGCATTTCAGTGCTTGTGCAGATTGAGCAAGCCAAAGTTCAAGAGCCCGTGTGGCAGAGAAAAGCCTGATTAAAATTTGATCAAGACAAATCAGAGAGTAAGAAATATAAATTGTGAGCACTTGGTCATTGTTTTTCTTCAAACTTCAGTTTCTTGGATATGTTTGTCAAATTCAATACAAACTGCGTAACTACTTCAAAGACTATCTCTTCCCTAACAGAACATATAGTCTGGGTTAGAGAGAGAAAGAGACAGAGGGATTCAAAGCTTCTAGCTTCGTTTCCTGACATATTACGTGAGATAAGAGCATCAGAAAAGTTCCCTGAGGAACTATTTTGAAGAAAAGATATTTCAGTAGGTTAGGTAATGTCATTAAAACAGAAAGTAGATGTTTTGAAAATTCAATTAAAATAAGAGGGTCAAATATCTCATAAACTACCAATGACATTAGATGATATAATTCATTAAGAATCATAAATGCTTATTTATTCAACAGTCATTGTGTATTTACCGTGGGATGGCACCGTGCAAAGCAATGGCATTTCATATAAGGTTAAACAAAATGGGACTGTTTCCTGACATTGTGGAGGTTACACTAAGGTAGGGAGAGAGACTTGAGTCACATAATCATATATCTCCATTTCCTATGAGTGCTATAAAATATTAAATTGCTGAAGTTGCTTATCAGCATAAGAAGCTTTTGAGCTGAGATTATGGGGTTTTCTAGATATAGAATTATGTCTTTCACAAACAGTGATAGTTGGACTTCCTCTCTTCCCATTTGAATGTTCTTTATTCTCTTCTCTTGCCTGATTGCGTTGGCCAGACCTTCTAATACTATTTTGAATAGAAATAGTGAGAAAGGGCATCCTTGTCTTGTGCCAGTTTTCAAGGGGAATGCTTCCAGAGTTTGCCCATTCAGTAAGGATATAAAATGAATGTTCAAAAGCCACTAGCATTTCTATACACCAGCAACAGTCAAGTCAAGAGCCAAATCATGAACGAAGTCCCATTTAAATTTGCAATGAAAAGAATAAAATACCTAGAAATACAGCTAACAAGGGAAGTAAAATATCTCTACAGGGAGAACTAGAAACCACTGCTCAGAGATGACACAAACAAGTGAAAAAACATTCCATGCTCATAGATAGGAAGAATCAATATCATTAAAATGGCCATACTGGCCAAAGCAATGTATAGACTCAATGCTATTCCCATTAAACTACCATTGATGTTCTTTAGAGAACTAGAGAAAACTATTTTAAAATTCATTTGAAAACAAAAAAGAGCCCAAACAGCTGAAGCAATCCTAAGCAAAGAGAACAAAGCTAGGGGCATCATGCTACCTGACTTCAAAGTATACTAGAGGGCTACAGTAATGAAAACAGCATGGTACTGTTATGAAAACAGATACAAAGACCAATAGAACAGAATACAGAACCAATAAATAAGACTGCACACCTACAACTATCTGATCTTTGACAAACCTGACAAAAACAAGCAATGGGGAAAGGACATCCTATTCAATAAAAGGTGCTCAGATAACTGGCTAGCTGTATGCAGAAAATTGAAACTGGACCCCTTCCTTACACCATATACAAAAAATAACTCAAGATGGATTAAAGACTTAAATGAAAACCCAAAACTATAAAAACCCTGGGAGACAACCTAGGCAACACCATTCAGGACCTAGGCACAGACAAAGATTTTATGACAAAGATTACAAAAGCAATTGCAAGAAAAGCAAAACTTGACAAATGGAATCTAATTTAAGAGCTTCTGCATACCAAAATAAACTAACAACAGAGTAAACAGACAATCTACAAAATTAGAGAAAATTTTTACAAACTATGCATCTGACAAAGGTCTAATATTCAGCATCTGTAAGGAACTTAAACACATTTACAAAAAAAAAAAAAAAAAAAAAAAAAAACAACCCCGTTAAAACGTGGGCAAAAGACAGGAACAGACATTTTTCAAAAGAAGACATACATGTGCCCAACAAGCATAGGAAAAAAAAAATCCTCAATATCATTGATCATTAGAGTAATGCAAATCAAAACCACAATGAGATACCAGCTAACACCAGTTAGAATGGCTATTAAAAAGTCAAAAAAACAACCAAACAAAAACAAAAAATAAAACAGATCTTGGCAAGGTGGTGGAGAACTAGGAATGCTTATATACTGTTGGTGGGAGTGTAAATTAATTCAACCATTCTGGAAGGCAGTGTGGCAATTCCTTAAAGACCTAAAGTCAGAAATATCATTTGACCCAGCAATCCCATTACTAGGTATATACCTCCAAAAATATAAGCTGTTCTATTATAAAGACACAAGCACATGTATGTTAATTGCAGCACTATTCACAATAGAAAAGACATAGAACCAAACTAATTGCTCATAAATGGTAGACTAAATAGAAAAATATGGTATAGGTACACCATGGAATACTACATGGCCATAGAGAAGAATGATATCATGTTCTTTGCAGTAACATGGATGGAGCTGGTGAATATTAACTTTAGCAAACTAATGCAGAAATGGAAAATCAGATACCACATGTTCTCACTTATAAGTGGGAGTAAATGATGAGAACATATGGATACATAGAGGGGAACAGCAGACTCTGGAACCTATCAGCGGATGGAGTGCGGGAGGAGAAAGAGGTTTGGGAAAAATAACTAATGTGTTCTAGGCTTAAAACCTAGAGGATGAAATGATCAGTAAAAAAAAAAATGACATACATTCACCTATGTAAAAAACCTGCACACCCTCCACATGTACCCCTGAACTTAAAATAAAAGTTAAAAACAGATTAAATTGCTTACTTAAGTGTATATGTGTGTAAGTATGCATATAAAGGTATAAATACAATATACATATAAAATATATGCTATCAAGTGTTTTATCTTGCAAGTCAGTTGAAGTATCAATATAATCTGTAGCTTTGAATTTCAGAATTGTTCATATGGCTGGAAGTAAAGAAAAAAAAAACTTTTTTTTTAAATTACTGATCTTTTACAGTGTTTACACAGAATATTCCTTTAGCCTAAAATACTTTCTTTCCAAGCTATATCTACCTGCAAAAATTCTACACCTCTTTCAAGACATAATTCAAGTGTCACATTCTCTTTCTTTATTCTTATTTAGGTAATTGTTCCCTAATCTGTGTTTTTATAGCACTTTGCATACACAGCATTTTATTTCCTTTCATGTTAAGTTTTATTTATTTGTTTACTTCTATTTCTCTCCCACCAAACTATGATCTGCTTGAGAACAGCAACCATGTCTTTTTGAGCTTTGCAAATTAAAGCCTAGCATGGCATCTGCTGATACACAATAAGTGTGTTGAATGAATAAATAAATGAATTATCATGTCCTGAAATTCAACTGTATGTTGCCTGGATGTTTGCAATGTTTATCACTCAGAATCACCTAGGTTATGGGGCAGAAACATAGGCTTAAAACAAAGTTTATTTATCCCTCACACTACATGCTCAACATGGATCTGTAGACAAAATTTCTCATCATTGTCACTCAAGAACCAAAGTTTACAGAGCAGACACTGTCTTGAATTTTGCTAGTCACCATGTCATAAGAAAAATCAATGTTTACAGGGTTTGAAAAAACAATGCATATTCAGAGGGGAGACTTGTTTCTTCCACTCACAGTCCATTGATAAAGCTGGTCATTGGGTCACACCCAGTCATAAAGGAGAAAAGAACAAATTGTCTATGTTTGCAGATGACATGATCTTATATTTAGAAAACGCCAGCATCTCAGCCCAAAAGGTCCTTAAGCTGATAAGCAATTTCAGCAAAGTCTCAGGATACAAAATCAATGTGTAAAAGTCACAAGCATTACATTATACCAACAGTAGACAAGCAGAGAGCCAAATCACGACTGAACTCCCATTCACAATTGCTACAAAGAGAAGAAAATACCTATGAATACATCTAACAAGGGATGAGAAGGTCCTCTTCAAGGAGAACTACAAGCTACTGCTCAAAAAAAAAAAAAATCAGAAAGGACACAAACAAATGGAAAAACATTCCATCCTCATGGATAGGGGGAATCATATCATGAAAGTGGCCATACTACCCAAAGTAATTTACAGATTCAATGCTATTCCCATCAAACTATTATTGACATTTTTTCAAAGAATTAGAAAAAAACACTTTAAAATTTATATAGAACCACAAAAGAGCCTGTGTAGCCAAGTCAATCTTAAGGAAAAAGAACGAAGCTGGAGACATCATGCTACCAGACTTCAAACCATCACACTGCCAGACTTCAAACTATATTACAAGGCTACAGTGACCTAAACAGCATGGTACTGGTACCAAAACAGACATATAGACCAGTGGAACAGAATAGAGACTTCAGAAATAAGACCACATATCAGCCGGGCGCGGTGGCTCACGCCTGTAATCCCAGCACTTTGGGAGGCCGAGACGGGTGGATCACCGGGTCAGGAGATTGAGACCATCCTGGCTAACACGGTGAAATCCGTCTCTACTAAAAATACAACAAAAAATTAGCCAGGCACGGTGGCGGGCGCCTGTAGTCCCAGCTACTCGGGAGGCTGAGGCAGGAGAATGGCGGGAACCCGGGAGGCGGAGCTTGCAGTGAGCTGAGATCTGGCCACTGCACTCCAGCCTGGGCGACAGAGCGAGACTCTGTCTCAAAAAAAAAAAAAAAAAAAAAAAGAAAGAAATAAGACCACATATCTATAACCATCTGATCTTCAACAAACCAGACAAAAACAAGCAATGGGGAAAGGATGCCCTATTTAATAAATGTTACTGGAAAAACTGGCTAACTGTATGCAGATAACTGAAACTAGACCCCTTCCTTATCCCTTATACAAAATTTAACTCAAGATAAATTAAAGACTTAAATTTAAAACCCCAAACCACAAAAATCCTAGAAAAATATCTAGGCAATATCTTTCAGGATATAGGCATGGGCAATGATTTTATAATGAAATCACCAAAAGCAATTGCAACAAAAGCTAAAATTGACAAATGGGATCTAATTAAACTAAAAAGCTTCTGCACAGCAAAATAAACTATCATCAGAGTGAACAGGCAACTTACAGAATGGGAGAAAATTATTGCAACCTACCCCAACAAATGTCTAATATCCAGAATTTACAATGAACTTACACAAACTTACAAGAAAAAAAAAAATCATCAAAAAGTGGGCAAAGGACATAAACAAACACTTCTCAAAAAAAAAAAAAAAAAGACATTTATGCAGCCAACAAACATATGTAAAAAAGCTCAACATCACTGATCATTAGATAAATGGAAATAAAAACCACAATGAGATACCATCTCATGTCAGTCAGAATGGTGATTATTAAAAAGTCAAGAAACATTAGATGCTGGTGAAGCTGTGGAAAAGTAGGAATGTTTTTATATGGTTGGTGTGAGTGTAAATTAGTTCAACCATTGTGGAAGACAGTGTGACGATTCCTCAAGAATCTAGAACTAGACATACCATTTGATCCAGCAATCCCATTACTAGGTACATACCCCCAAAATATAAATTATTGTTTTATAAAGACGAATGCACATGTATATTTATTGCAGCACTATTCACAATAGCAAAGAAATGGAACCAACCCAAATGCCCATCAATGATAGACTGGATAAAGAAAATGTGGTACACATACACCATGGAATACTATGCAGCCCAAAAAAGGAATGAGATCATGTCCTTTGCAGGGACATGGATGAAGCTGGAAACCATCATCCTCAGCAAACTAACACAGGAACAGAAAACCAAACACCACATGTTCTCACTCATAAGTGGGAGTTGAACAATGAGAACCCACAGACACAGGGAGGGAAACACACACTGGGGCCTGTCAGTGGGGGTGAGGGGAGGGAGAGCATCAGGACAAATAGCTGTTGCATGTTGGGCTTAATACCTAGGTGACAGGTTGATAAGTGCAGCAAACCAACATGGCATACATTTACCTGTGTAACAAACCTGCACATTCTGCACATATCCTGGAACTTAAAGTATATTTTAAAAAATGTAATCTTACCATATGTCTAGAAGAAAACAGCCAGACTTACTCAGTAAGCAGCACTAATGACTGCTGCAGTTGATAATCACTAATAAATATATTTCTTGGATTCAGGAAGCATCTTCTGTATCACTGGAAAACATATGTTTGAAAGTCGTAAGAAAGTCAGGGGGAATAAATCATGGAATACTGTGTTTAAATTCAAATGAAAAGCAATATCTTAACTATAACGCTGTAAATTAATAGGTTAATATTCTCTGGTTTTCATTATTATCATTTCTTAAATCCAATTATCTTTTACTCTAGTTCATGCCAATTTTAGGAGCCACAAACTTCGCTGAAGTTTTCAACTATAATCAATAAACATTCCAAAAATATTGTTGTGGGAATATCACAAAGCAAGTTAAAAACACTAATATTATATTTTGAGACTGCTCTAACAAGTAGTTAATCTATCCCCCTTTTCATTAGACACTCATTTCAGCTGTTCTAAATTAACTGTTTAGGGCTTGATTTTCACAAAACAGTGTTGGAGTATGATGTGGTTTGAGTCTATGTCCCAAAAAGAAGGCAAATGCTGATAGCCAAGACAATAGGAAAAAAGGCCTCAAAGGCATTTCAGAGACCTTCAGAGTAGCCCCTCCCATTACAGGCCCAGAGGTCTAGGAGGGAAGAATGGTTTCCTGGGACAGGCTCAGGGCCCCACAGCCCTGCAGAGCTTCAGGACACTGCTACCCACATCTTAGTCCCTTCAACTCCAGCCATGGCTAAAAAGGACCCAGGTACAGCTCAGACTGCTGCTTCAGAGAGTGCAATCCATAAGCCTTGGCAGCTTCTACATAGTGTTAAGCTCACAAGTGCACAGAATGTAAAATATAAGTCTTGAGGACCTCTGTCTGGTATGAAAAACAAAACCTAAATATCCAGAAACAAGACTGCTGCAGAGACAGAGCCCACATGGAGAACCTCTACTAGTGAAGTGTGAAGAGGAAATGTGGGGTTGGAACCCCCACACAGAGTCCCCACTGGGGCACTGCCTAGTGGAGCTGTGAAAAGAGGGCCACCATCCTCCAGAACCCGGAATGGTACAACCACTGACAGCTTGTACCACGGGCCTAAAAAAGCCACAGTCACTCAATGGCAGCCCATGAGAGCAGCTGTGGGGGCCAAGCCCTGAAAAGCCACAAAGGCAGAGCTTCCTAAGCCTCTGGGAGCCCACAGCTTGCAGCAGTGTGCCCTGGATATGAGGAATGGAGTGGAAAAAAAGATTATTTTGGAGCTTTAAGTTTTAATGATGGCCCTGCTGGGTTTAGGATTTACACAGTGCCTGTAGTCCCTTTCTTCTGGCAAATTTCTCCCTTTTAGAAAGAAAATATATACCCAATGCCTATAACCCCATCATATCTTGGAAGTAACTAACTTGTTTTTTTTATTTTACATGCCTATTGGTGAAAGGGACTTGCTTTGTCTCAGATGAGACTTTAGACTTTGGACTATTGAGTTAAAGCTGGAATGAGTTAAGACTTTGGTAGACTGTTGGGAAGGCATGATTGAGTTTTGCAATTTAAGAAGAATGTTAAGATTTGGAAGGGGTCTGGAGTAGGATGATATGGTTTGAATCTGTGACCCTGCCCAAATATGATGTTGAATTGTAATCTCCAATGTTGGAAATACGGCCTGGTGGGAGGTGATTAAATCAGGGAGTGGAGTTTTCATAAATGGTTTAGCACTATCCTCCCTTGGTACTGTATAGTGAATGACTTCTGAGGAGATCTGCTTGTTTAAAAGTGTGTGACATCTCTCCTCTCTCTTTCGCTTTCTCCTGCTCCAGCCATGTAAGATGTTTCTACTTCCCCCTTTGCCTTCCACCATGATTGTAAGTTCCCCAAAAGCTGATGCTACCATGCTTTTTCAGCAGCCTGCAGAATCATGAGACAATTAAACCTCTTTTCTTTATAAACTACCCAGTCTCAGGTATTTCTTTATAGCAATTTGAGAACAGACTAATATAGAGGCTAGCCTACTTAAACAGGCTTCTTATGTAGAACTATTAACCAGTGTAGGGAAGGGTTAGTAGATAAGATCATAAAAACCAAATCTGAGAAAATACAATGTCTCTATCTTCTTCTAACTAGTTGGTACTCTATCAACTAATGAAAAGAGAAAAAAAATACATTTTACCCAAAGTATTTTACAAATATAATAATACAATAAAGGGATGTCTACAAGACATGAGTTTTAAGCTTGGTCTTTAGCTGTATCATTTTGAAACTTTATCTTATCCCTTAAAGCTTTAGTTTCCTCTTCTGTGAAATGGGTATATTAATACTTGATCTACCTTCCTCCTAACACTGTTTCAAGAATTATTTGAGATAATGCATGTGACCTTTTGAAAAGGTAAATTATAATTATTATATTTCTCATTATGAGTTACATAAGTAGCATCCCTCAGAAAATACTTAGGCGACTAGGTATTAGATTCCATAACTCACCTCAAGATTTTCTTTTTAAAAAAGAATTATATTTTTGATAACATTTGAAATTTTAAAAATAGCACTATTTTGTATAAAATTACAGTGGATACATGACACTATTCACTTGTCAAAACCTAGAAAAATTTATAGCAAAAAAAAGAAATTTCATGTATACAAAAATTAAAATATCTTTTAGAAAGTCAGCAGACTACAGGATTAAATGCAGAATATAATGGAAACAAATTAACTCTATTAGAAAATGTATAAAACAACCTTACTGAAGGAGGTGAGGGGAAAGTTACTAACCTCAGTAACTTTATAAATGATTGAAAACTATAAGGCCAGAAACAAAACACAGCACTATTCACTAGTTGGTAAAGTTGTTTCCCTCAGGGTTACCTGCTAACAATTTTGAAATCATTATATATGTATACCAGGGTTGCAGGAACAAATAAGCAAATGGTGAGTAGTGCAAGCTATTTTTCTCACTGCTGAAAGAGGAGATTATAGATAAACTGGAATGAATCAAATGGTGCTGGAATAGTGATAGAGATATCAGTGTGAACTCATGGTTAGCTTAATATAGATACTGATGAATAAATATAGAAATAATTATGGATACATGAATTGGTCTAAACATATATTTCCAACCTTTGTCCACTAAGAAGACCTAGAAGCAATGACACCCCAGTAGCAATGAGCACACCTATTACCCAGATTTTGATTTCTAATGCCATTTTCCAATTAAGGAAAAAAAAAAAAAAAAAAAAAAACACAGCTGCTGAGATAAATGGCTGATTCAAGGACTGGGGAAAGGAATATGCAAGATGAACTCAGAGACAAGGCAGAACAAGGTGACACAATAGAAGTGTCCACTGATTGTTCCCCACACACAAAAACATCAATTTGACAGTATCTACACACAAAAAAAAATCACCTTTATAAGAACCAAATATCAGGTGAGCACTCACAGTACCTGATTTTAAATTCATATTGATGGAAAGGGCACTTAAAAGATAGAAAAAAACAGTCTTGAGATCACTGAAGCCACCCCTCTCACAACCCCCAGGTAGTGGCAGGTGGTACAGAGAGACTTTCTGTGAGTTGGGGGAAGGAGAATGTAGCAATTATAAGGCCTTGCTCTCAGTGCTGTCCTGTTGTAGAAGAAAGGAAAACTAGACCAAATGCAGCTGACACCTGCCCACAGAGGGAACATTCAAACCAACTCTCAAAAAAAGTGAATCACCAATCCCAGTAACTGTGACTTCAGTTCCCACAAGCCTCACCACTGGGGACTAAAGTGCTCTGAGGTTCTAAATAAACTTGAAAGGTGGTCTAGGCCACAAGGACTGCAAATCAGATGTGAGTATAGAGCTAAACTGGACCCAGAGCTAGTGGACTGGGGGGTGGCAAACAACTTACTGAGATACCAGCTGAGGCAGGAAAGGGAAGGCTGGCACCACCCCTCCTCTAACCTGAGGATGCACAGCTCACAGCTCCAAGAAATATTGCTTCCATTTGTTGAGGACAGGAGAGGGAAAATGAGGAGGACCTTGTCTTGCATCTTGGATGCCAGCTCAGCCACAGAACAATAGGGCACAGGTCAGAGCCATGAGGCCCCGTTTCCAGGTCCTAGCTGTTGGATGACATTTCTAGACAGACCCTAGACCAAAAGGGACATGCTGCCTTGAAGGAAACGACCATGTCTGTGCAGCATTTTTCACGTGCTAACTGAGGAGTCCTTGGGCCCTTAATAACCAGCAGTAACACACAGGTACTATTTCTAGGGCCCTGGGTGGGTGGAACTCTGAGACTTGCTGGCTTTGGGTGATACTCAACAAATTTTCACCTGTGGTGGCTATGTAGTGATATTCCCTATGCTTTATAAAAACAGAGGGAAATGAGAAGGTGACTTTGTCTTGCATCTTAGGTACCACCTCAGCCACAGTGTCATACAGCCCCCAAGCATACTCTTAGGATTCCCAATCCTAAGACTTGGATCTAGTGTGGCATTTCTAACCTGCCCTGGGCCAGAGGGGAGCTTACTTCCCTGAAGGGTGAATCACTGGACAGCCACCATTTATCACAAGCTGATTTAAGAGACCTTGCAACCTAAAGGGACATAGGCAGTAGTCCAACAGCCTGTGGTGGTGATGGTGGAGACAGGATGAGGCTCTTCTGCCTTTAGAAAGGGAAGGAAAGAGTAGGAAGGACTGCATCTTGTGGTCTGAATGTCAGCTCAGTGACAGTAAAATAAAACACCAGGTGGAGTACTAAGGTTTTTTCCTCTAGTCCCTGCCTCCTGCACAGCACATCTGAACCTGCCCAGGGCCTGGGAGGAACTCAGTGCCCAGAAAGTAAAGACACAGGCCTGGTTGGGTTTCCCACCTGATAATTGTAGAGCCCCAGAGCATTGAGCAAACACAGACAGTAGCAAGGAAGTGGTAACAGTAGGCCTTGCACAACACCCGGTGCTGTGCCAGCTTCCTAGTGCTGTGCCGGCTTCAGGTGTGACCCAGCATAGTCATAGTAGTGGTAGCCACAGGGGTGATTATGTCAGTCCACCCCCAGCTTCAGGTGGCTCAGAACAGAGACAGAGAGAGAGTGGGAGATTCCATTTGTTTGGGAGAGAATAAGAAAGAGGAACAAGAGTCTGCCTGTAATCTAGAGAATTCTCCCAGATCTTGGCCCAAACCATCAAGGCAATACCTCTAAAAGCCTGGAAGAATCACAACATTACTGGGCTTGTAGTGCAACCTAAACCAGATACAGCATAATATAACAAGATGCAAGTATTATTGAATATCTGGAAAGCCTTCCCAAGAAAGACAGGTACAAGGAAGTCCAGACTGCGAAGACTACAATAAATACAGAAGTCTTCAATGCCTAGACACTGATAAGCATTTAAAAGTATCAGGGTGACACAGAAAAACATAATCTCGCCAGATGAACTGTGTAAGCCACCACAGACCAATCCTGGAGAAATAGAGATATGTGACCTTTGAGAAAGATAACTCAGAACAGGAACTTTGAAAAAAACTTAAGAAAATTCAAGATAACACAGAAAAGGAACTCAGAATTCTACCAAATTAATTTAACAAAGAGATTGAAATAATTTCTTAAAATGAAGCAGAAATCCTGGAGACAAAAAATTGCAACTGGCATGCTAAAGAATACCTCAGACTCTTTTAACGGCCGAATTGATAAAGCACAAGAAATAAATTATTGAACTTGGAGACAAGCTTTTTGAAAATACACTATCAAAGGAGACAAAAGAAAAAAAAAACACCCACAATGATGCCTACAAGATGAAGAAAATTACCTCGAAAAAGAAAACTAAAAAATATTGGTCTTAAAGGGGTGGTAGAGATAGGGATAGAGATAGAGACAAGGTAGAGATAGGGATAGATAGGATAGAAAGTTTATTCAAAGGGATAATAACAGAAAACTTCTCAAACTTAGAGAAAGGTATCAGTATCCAAGCACCAGAAGGTTATACAACACCAAGCAGATTTAACCCAAAAGAAGGCTACCTTTAATCATTTAATAATCAAACACCTAAAGGTCAAAGATAATGGGAAAATTCCAAAAGCAGCCAGAGAAAAGAAGCAAATAACATCCAGTAACGTTGCAAGAAGTCTGGAAACAGACTTTTTAGTGGAAACCTTACAGGCCAGAAGAGAGTTGCATGACATATTTAAAATGTTGGAAAAAAAAAAAAAAAAAAAGAACTCTTCTACCCTGGAATAGCATATCTGCCTAAATATTCTTCAAACAAGAAGGAAAAATAAAGACTTTGCCAGAAAAACAAAAACTGAGGGATTTCATCAACACTAGACCTGGCCTACAAGAAATGCTGAAGGGAGTACGTCAATGAAAAATAATAGTACAATAATGAGCAATAAATAATTACCTGAACGTACAAAACTCAAAAGTAAGTACAGAGAAAAACACAGAATTTATACTCCTGTACTGTATAATATTGGTGTGTAAACTACTCTTATCATAAGTAGAAAGACTACACAATGAATCAATAAAAAATAATAACTACAGCAGAATCTCAAGACAGACAATATAATAAAATATAAATAGAAACAATAAAAAATTAAAAAGCAGGGGAATGAAGATAAGGCATAGTGTTTTTATTGGCTTTTATTATGCTTGTTTGTTTATGTAAGCAGTGTTAAGTTGTTATCAGCTTAAAATAATGGATTATAACATAGTATTTGCAAATCTCATGGTAACCTCAAGCCAAAAAACATACAGTGGATATACAAAAAATGAAAGCAAGAAACTAAATCATAACACCAGAGAAAATGGCCTTTACTAAGTAGAAGACAGGAAGGAAAGAAAGAAGAGAGAACCACAAAAAAAATAAAACCAGAAAAACATAACAAAATGCCAAGTTCTTACTTATATAAAATAACATTGAATGCAAATAGACTAAATACTCCAATGAAAAGACATAGAATGGCTGGAAGAATACAAAGCAAAAATTATTAATCATCTGTTCCCTACAAGAAACACACTTCACTTAAGAAGACAGACATACTAAAAATAAAGGGATGAAAAAGATATTTTATACCAATGGAAACCAAAACAGAACAGAAGTTCCAATACCTATATCAGACAAAATAGATTTCAAGACAAGAACTATTAAAAAAATAAAAGAAGGTCACTATATTATGGTAAATGTATCAAATCAGCAAGAAAACATACACCTTATACAAAAATTAACTCAAGATGGATTAAAGGCTTAAACATAAGACCTAAAACCATGAAAACCCAAGAAGAAAACCTAGGCAATTCAGGACATAGGCATGGACAAAGATTTCATGACTAAAACACCAAAAGCAATAGCAACAAAAGCCAATATAGACAAATGGGATCTAATTAAACTAAAAAGCTTCTGCACAGCAAAATAAACTATCATCAGAGTCAACAGGCAACCTACAGAATGGGAGAAAATTTTTGCAATCTATCCATCTGACAAAGGGATAATACCCAGAATCTACAAAGAACTTAAACAAAATTACAAGGAAAAAACAAACAACCCCATCAAAAAGTGGGCAAAGGAGATGAACAGACACTTCTCAAAAGAAGACATTTATGCAGCCAACAAACATATGAAAAAAAGCTCATCATCACTGGTAATTAGAGAAATGCAAATCAAAACCACAATGAGATACCATCTCACACCATTTAGAATGGCGATCATTAAAAAGGAAACGACAGATGCTAGAGAGGATGTGGAGAAATAGGAATGCTTTTACACTGTTGGTGGGAGTGTAAATTAATTCAACCATTGTGGAAGACAGTGTGGTGATTCCTCAAGGATCTAGGACTAGAAATACCATTTGACCCAGCAATCCCATTATGGGGTATATACCCAAAGGATTATAAATCATTCTACGATAAAGACACATGCACACATATGTTTATTGTGGCACTGTTCACAGTAGAAAAGACTTGGAACCAACCTAAATGCCCATCAATGATAGAGTGGATAAAGAAAATGTGGCACATATACACCATGAAATACTATGCAGCCATAAAAAGGTATGAGTTCATGTCCTTTACAGGAACACGGATGAAGCTGGAAATCATCATTCTCAGCAAACTAAGACAAGATAAGAAAACCAAACACCACATGTTCTCACTCATAAGTAAGAGTGGAACAATGAGAACACATGGACACAGGGAGGGGAACATCACACACCGGGGCCTGTTGCGGGGTGGAGGGTTAGGGGTGGGATAGCATTAGGAGAAATACCTAATATAGATGAGGGGTTGATGGGTACAACAAACCACCATGGCATATTTATACCTGTGTAAGAAACCTGCACGTTCTGTACATGTACACTGGAACTTAAAGTATATAAAAAAAAGAAAAACAATTAAATGTATGCAGCTAATACTGGAGCACCCAGATACACAAAAGAAATATTATTAAAGAAAGAGATAAGCCTGAATACAATAATAACTAGAAATTTTAACACCTCACTTTCAGTATTGGAAACATCTTCAAGACAGAAAATCCGCAAACATCAGTTGTAATCTGCACTATAGGCCAAATGGATCTAATATATATTTACAGAACATTTCATCCAACGTCTGCAGAATACACATTCTTTCACTCATCACATGGAGCATTCTCAAAAAAAGACTATATGTTAGGTCACAAAAAAGTCTTAAAATATTTAAATAAACTGAAATAATATCAAGAATCTATTCTGACTATAGTGAAATAAAACTAGAAATCAATAAGAATACAGATTTTGGAAATGATACAGATACATGGAAATTATACAATACGTTCCTGAATGACCAGTGAGTCAATGAATAGCTTAAAAAGAAAATTAAAATATTTCTTGAAACAAATGATAATAAAAATAGAGTTTACAAAAATCTATAATATTCAGCAAAGCAGTAATCAGAGGGAACTTTACATCTACTTGTGATTACATTGAAAAATAATTAAAAACTTCAAATGAACAACCAAATGGTGAATATTAAGGAACTAAGGAAGTAAGAACAAACCTAACCCCAAATTAATAGAAGACAGTAAATAATAAAGATTAGAGCAGACATTTAAAAAATTGAATTAAAAAATACAAATATTAATAAAACAAACACTTGTTTTTAGAAAAGTTAATAAAATTGGCAAATCTTTCTTTAGACTAAGAAACAAAGAAGATCCAAATAAGTAAAATCAGAGATGAAAAATGAGACATTACAAAAGACACCACAGAAATTCAGAGCATAATTAGTGGCTACTATGAGCAAGTATATTCCAATAAACTGGAAGATCTAGAAGAAAAAGATGAATTTTTAGATGCATACAACCTATCAAGATTGAACCATGTAGAAATCCAAAACCTAAACTAAAAATAACAAGGAACAAGATCAAAGCCATAGTAAAGTATCTCTCTACAAAGAAAAACCCAGCACCCAATGGTTTCCCTTCCAAATTCTACAAAACATTTAAGAAGAACTAATATCTATCAGGCTTGAGCCACTGCGCCCGGCCTATCATACTCAAATTGTTAAAAGAATAGAGGAGGGTAATATAGTTGTAAACTCATTCTACGAGGCCAGTATTACACCTATACTAAAACCAGACAAAAACACATCAAAAACAAAACTAGAGCTTAACATCTTTGATGACTATTGATGAAAACTCCTCAAGAAGATAATAGCAAACCAAGTTCAACAATGCATTAGAAAGCTCATTAATCATGACCAAGTGGGATTTATTCCTGGGTAGAAAGAATGGTTCAACATATGCAAAAGAACCAGTGTGATACATCATATCAACAGAATAAAAGACAAAACCGTATGATTATTTCGATTGATGCTGCATAAGCATTTGACAAAATTTGACATTCATTTCAGCATCCATTCATAATAAAACCCTAAAAAAAATAACTGGGCATTAAAGGGATATAGTTTGGCTCTGTCCTCACCCAAATGTCATCTTGAATAGTAGCTCCTATTCTTCCTACGTGTTGTGGGAGGGACCCGGCAGGAGATAATTAAATCGAGTGGGCGGTTTTCCCCATACTGTTCTTGTAGTAGGGAATAAGTCTCATGAGATCTGATGACTTCATAAGGGGTTTCCCTTTTGGCTTGATTCTCTCACTCTCTCTTCTCTGCTGCCATGTAAGACATGCCTTTTGCCTTCCACCATGATTGTGAGGCCTCGAAAGCCACATGGAACTGTGAGTCCATCAAACCTTTGTTGTTTGTAAATTACCCAGTCTCGGGTATGTCTTTATCAGCAGTGTAAAAACAGACTAATATAGTAAATTGGTACCAGTAGATTGGGGGCACTGCTGTAAATATACACAAAAATGTGGAAGCAACTTTGGAACTGGGTAACAAGAAGAGGTTGTAACAAGTTAGACGGCTTAGAAGAAGTCAGAAAAATGTGAAAATTTTGGAACTTCCTAGAGACTTGTTGAATGATTTTGACCAAAATGCTGGTAATGATAACAACAATGAAATCCAGTCTGAGGTGGTCTAAGATGAAGATTAGGAACTTGTGAAATGGAGTAAAAGCAAGTTGTGTTATGTTTTAGCAAAGATAGTGGTGGCATTTTGCCCCTACCCTAAAGATTTGTGAAAGTTTGAACTTCAGTGAGATGATTTAAGGTATCTGGCAGAAGAAAATTCTAAGCAGCAAAGCATTTAAGAGGTGACTTTGTTGCTTTTAAAAGCATTTAGTTTTACAAGGGAAACAGAGCATAAAAGTGAAAAATTTACAGTCTGATGATGTGGAAGAAAAAGAAAATCCCATTTTCTGAGCAGAAAGTCAAGACTACTGCAGAAATTTGCATAAGTAACGAGGAGCCAAATGTTAATTGCCAAGACAATCGGGAAAATGTTTCCAGGGAACCTCAGAGACTTTTGCAGCAGCTTCTCTCTTCACAAGCCCAGAACCAAGGAGATAAAAATGGTTTCATGGGTGGGGCTCAGGGCACCCCGCTGTATGCAGTCTATAGACTTGGTGTCCTGCATTTCAGCTGCTCAAGCCATGGATAAAAGGGGTCAAGGTACAGCTCGGGATGTGGCTTCAGAGGGTGCAAGCCCCAGGCCTTGGCAGCTCTCATGTGATGTTCAACCTACAGCTCAAACAGAAGAATTGAGGTTTGGGAACTTCTGCTTAAATTTCAGAGGATGTATGGAAATTCCTGATATCCTGGCAGAAGTTTGCTGCAGGGTCAAGGCCCTCATGGAGAACCTGTGCTAGGACAGTGCAGAAAGGAAATATGGGTTGAAGCCCCCCCACTCCGCGCCTAGTGGAGCTATAAGAAGAGGGTCAACATCCTCCAAACACCAGAATGGTAGATCCACCAACAGCTTGCACTGTGCACCTGAAAAAGGCACAGACACTCAATGCCAGCCTGTGAAAGCAGCCAGGAGGGAAGTCAGAGCCTGCAAAGCCACAGGAGCAGAGGTGCCCAGCATGACCTGGCTGTAAAACATGGAGTCAAAAAAGATTATTTTGGAGCTTTAAGATTTGACAGCCCAAGTTGATTTTGGACTGGTATGAGACCTTTAGACCCTTTGTTTTGGAAAATTTCTCCTATTTGGAATAGGTATACTTACCCAATATCTGTACCCCCATTTTATCTAGGAAGGAACTAACTTGTTTTTTATTTTACAGACTTATAGGTGGAAGGAACTTGCCTTGTCTCAGAGGTAACTTTGGACTGTGGACTTTTTACTTAATGTTGAAACAAGTTAAGACTTTGGGGGACTGTTGGGAAGGCATTATTGGGTTTTGCAATGTGAGAAAAACTTAAGATTTGGGAGGGGCCAGGGGTGGAATAATATGGTTTGGCTGTGTCCCCACCCAAATCAGGAAGAAACATATTTCAATACAATAAAAGCCATACATGACAGACTGGCAGCTACTTTCATACTGAATAAGGCAATACGGAAAGCCTTCCCTCAAATATCTGCGACATGTCAGGGATGCCCACTTTCACCATTGCTATTTAACATAGTGCTAGAAGTCCTAGCTAGAGCCATCAGACGAGGAAAAGAAACAATGGGCATCCATATTGGAAAGGAAGAAGACAAATTATCCTTGTTTTCAGGTGATATAATCTTATATTCGGGAAAACCTAAGCACTCCACAAAGAAATTATTAAAACTTATAAACAAATTCAGTCAAACTGCAGGATATAAAATCAAGGTACAAAAATCAGTAACATTTTTATATGGCTACAGGGAACAATCTGAAAAACAAATTTATAAATTAATCACATTAACAATGACCATAAATAAAACTAAATACCTAGAAACTTACTCAACCAAAGAAGTGAAAGATATCTATAATAAAAACTATAGAACACTAATAAAAGTCATTGAAGAGGACACCAAAAAATGAAAAGACATTTCATGCTCATGGAGTGGAAAAATCAACAAAGTTAAAATGTCTTTACTATCCAAAGCAATCTATAGATTTAATGCAATCTCTATCAAAATACCAATTACATTCTTTACATAAACAGAAAAAACAATTCTAAAACATATGAAACTACAAAAAAAAAAAAAAAAACACCAAAATAGTCAAGTGTATCCTAAGCAAAAAGAACAAAACTAGAGGAATTACATTACCTGACTTAAAACTATACTATAGAGCTATAATAATCAAAACTGCATGGTACTACTATGAAAACAGACACATAGGCTAATGGAACAGAATAGAGATCCCCAAAACAAATCCACACATCTACAGTTAACTCATTTTTGACAAAAGTGCCAAGAACATACATTGGGGAAGAGACAGTCTCTTCAATAAACAAAGCCAGGAAAACTGGATATCCATGTGCAGAAGAATTAAACTAGATCCATCTCTTGTCATATATAAAACTCAAGTCAAAGTGAATTCAGGACTTAAATCTAAGACTTCACCCTACGAAATTATTACAAGAAAACATTGGGAAAAATCTCCAGAACATTGGTCTGGGGAAAAAAGTTTGAGAAAAACCCCTAAAACACAAGCAACCAAAGCAAACATGAACAAATGGTATCAAATGCATTAAAAAGCTTCTATACTGTAAAGAAAATAATCAACAAAGAGACGACCCACAAAATGGAAGAAAAAAATATTTGCAAACTACCCATCTGACAAAGGATGAGTAAGCAGAATATATAAGAAGCTGAAAGAATGCTATGGGAGAAAATCTAATAATCTGAACAAATAATAGGCAAATGATTTGAATAAATATTTTTCAAAAGAAGACATATAATGGCAAACAGGCATATAAAAAGGTGCACAACATTGCTGATCATCAGAAAAATGCAAATCAAAACTAAAATGAGATATCATCTCTCCCCAGTTAAAATGGCTTATATCCAAAAGAGAGGCAATAGCAAATGCTGGTGAGGATGTGGAGGAAAAAGATCCCATGTACACTGTTGGTAAGAATGTAAATTAATACCATTACTATGGAGAACAGTTTGGAGGTTCCTCAACAAAGCAATTGAACCCATGGGCATAGAGGGTGGAAGGATGGTTATCAGAGGCTGGGAAGTATGGCAGAGGGATATGGGAAGTAGGAATAATCAATTGGTACAAAATAAAGAATAAAACCTGCTATTTGAAAGCACAACAGAATGACTATGGTCAAGAATTATTAAGCTGTACATTTAAAAATAACTAAAGGAGTAAAATTTCATTGTTTGCAACTCAATAAATACTTGAGGGAACAGATACCCCATTCTCCATGATATGCTAATTTCATATTGCATGTCTAAATCAAAACATCCCATGTACCCCATAAATATATACACCTACTATGTACACCAAAAACTTAAAAATTGAAAAAAATCGAAAGAAGCCAGGAAAAACATGACCATAAAAAATATGAGCTTCGGCCAGGTGCAGTGGCTCACGCCTGTAATCCCAGCACTTTGGGAGGCTGAGGCGGGCAAATCGCAAAGTCGGGAATTCGAGACCAGCTTGGCCAATGTGGTGAAACCCCATCTCTACTAAAAAAAAAAAAAAAAAAAAAAAAAAAAAAATTTAGCGGAGTGTGGTGGCACATGCCTGTAGTCCTGGCTACTTGGGAGGCTGAGGCAGAAGAATCTCTTGAACCCAGGAGGTGGAGGTTGCAGTGAGCCAAGATCATGCCAGTGCACTCCAGCATGGGCAACACAGCAAGACTCTGTCTCAAAAAAAAAAATGAACTTCAAACATCTGATAGTGCCAGAAATAAAAGAAATGTTCAACATTTAAAACAATTTGAGTATGTCAAATCAACACAGAAGTAAAGTGAAAGGGCCTCCATCGTCAAAACTGAGACAATTTTAGCAACAAAATAAGGAAGTACTGAACTGTAACTCAAAGTATAAAATAAATATTAGAGAATCCATGTTGATATAATTAAATAATTAAGTACATAATTAGGCATGGAGGGATCTGACAAATCTCACATAGGTAAGAATTTCAAATCACTTATTTAAATACTCTGCAATACAAATAGTATAGCCTAATTATCCACATCTTAAATGTAGTGGCACAACCCACATTCATGAAAGCAACTCTATTTACAATACCCACATGGTAGAAGCAAACCATATGTCCATCAACAGATGTATGGATAAATGTGGTATATACATACAATATTATTCAGTCTTAAATAAAGAGGGAGATTCTGACACATGATATAACATGGATGAACCTTGAGGACACTGTGCTAAGTGTAGTAAGTCAGTCATAAAAGGATATTGTATTTTATCCCATTTTTTTTTAATGTGGGGGCACACATTGACTTCCTTCCCAATAGTAAAATATAAAAAGGGGGTAGGAAAGAAAAATAACTTATCAGCTAATAAATATGAAAAACATTACCTGAGCCAGATGGTTGAAACCACCATTGCAAAATTATAACTGAGACAGCGAAAGAGAGCTGGCCTAACCAGCTCTATCTTGCTTCTAACCTCCAAGTTCTCCTTGTTCATTCCTGAACCTAGGCCAAACTAACTGTGAGGAACTTAGTTTATAGTTTCAAAAGAAAGACAATAACAACCTTTTTCCAAAACAAACCCTCTTCTCGCCTGGGGACTAGACTACTTTTGTAGGACTAACAAATTAGACAAAAGATTACAAATTATGGTTTAGAAATCATGAATCTGGGGGCTACAAGATTCTGACCCTGCCCAAATTGCTCCTGGGGATAACATCACTATTGTAAAACCTGAGATCAGTGCTTGAGATATTTTGCAGATCCTCTACTTGATGGATCATCTAGCACCATTCAGATTTATAAATTGACTCATCTGATCTCGTGCCCTCCACCCAGGAACTAACTCAGCACAAGAGATCAGCCTTGACTTCCTATGATTTCATCTTTGACCCAATCAATCAGCAATCCTGGACCCCACCCACAAATAAAAGACTGATTTTAGTACTAATAAAGCTTCAGTCTCCCGCACAGCCAGCTCTGTGTGAAATAACCCTTTCTCTATTGCAATTCCTTTTTTCTCGACAAATTGGCTCTGTCTACGCAGCGGGCAAAGTGAACATGTTGGGTGGTTACATAATCAAGGTCAAATTGAAACCACCTTTGCAAAAATTATAACAATGAGAAAATGATGACAGTGAAAGATATCTGATGTAACCAACCCCCATCTTGCCTTTAATCTCTGAACTGCCCTTAATCATTCCTGGGTCTGTGGCAAGCTAATTTCGGAAGACATTTATAGTTTAAATAATAATAGTCATTCCCCCCAAACTAAACCGCTAATGTAAAGCTAATAAAAGACCACCAGGTTAGGGGTATATGTGAAGAGTGAATTCTATTAAGGTGTAGACATAACAGATTAACAGCAATTATTCCAGAGGTCACAAGTTTTGCAACTTCTCCAATTTCTCCTGCAGATAACATCAGTATTGTAGAACCTAAAATTGGCCTTCTGAGATGTCTTTTTGAGTTTTTTCATTTGTGATGATCTATGGCTCCACCTGGACCCACTGAATCCCAGCCAACCAGTCCTGTGGCCTTACTCAGAAGCAGACTCCCTGGCCCACCCAACTATATTTGAAAAACACTAGCCTCCAAATTTGGGGGAGATTGTTTTGAATAATAATTTCATCTCCCACATGGCATGGTTGGCCTCATGCATATTAAATTATGTGTTTATTGCAATGCCATGGTCTCAGTAAATTGGTTTTGTCTGCTCAGTGAGCAGAAAGAACCTATTAGGTAGTGACAATATCGTCAGTCATAAATCATTTTGATGCATGTATCATTGTGATGATGTGGTAAGGATAGTACTTTACCTCTGTAGTCGTCCTTCCAAAAAAGAAAGCATTTTAGAAGAAAATTAGTCTCTGGTCTCAGATTTTTGTCTGCTCTCTCACAGCTAGAATGATTTATTCCTTGATGGGTAGGTCCAAAGTTATTAGGAAAGCTCATTTTCAGCAGGTTGTAAAGTCTCATGACCTATGAAGAGAAAATAGGGGGAATAAGGGAGAAATCAATCAATAGAATAATCCTGGAAAATCAACATAGGCCACATTACTCTGAAGTCCACACATCAGTATGAGATGGGACTGTTCCCGTGATTTTGACCCCCTTCGTGGGCAGAAACTGAAGTGGCTCATTTTACTCAACCTGCAGTTCTTTTTGACACCCATGTTCTTGTTTGCTGTCCAGGAAGAATCAGGTCACATGAACTATTTGAAGGATAGTGTATGCAGAGGATTTTATCTGGTGATATATGTGGCTCTCAGGGGGATGGGGACTGGAAAGGGGATGGTAGGGGAAGAAAGTGATCTTTCCCTGAAGCTGCACCACCTGAAGTTAGCCGAGTCTATGCGTAGTCTCCAACGCTCAGCCACGTGTATCCCTCATGTTAAGCAGCTTGTAACCCTGTTGCTCAGTAGCTTGTATCCCCAATACTCAGCAGCTTATATACCTGAGTCTCAGCAGCTTGCATCCCCGACGACTTGCATCAGCTGCTTCTGTTGCCCTGCCAGCTGAAATATTTTTATGGGCACAGGATAAGAGTGGGGTGGGCCAAAAAGGCGATCATTTGGGTGGAAAAACAGGGTTAAATGTTTTCACTTAGGGCCGAGGTTCCAGGTATGATGGGGTTTAGCTGGAAGCCCAGCCCTTCAGGGTCAGCTGTTTTCACTTAGGACC